>NC_137791.1:52697180-52870580 GCF_963383645.1 Muscardinus avellanarius | reverse complement strand
GTTTCTTCATCTGTACCTAGTTTGAGAATAATGTGGTATGTAGTAATATTAAGGTAAATATTCAAGTCGTTCTTGGTGATAAAAACTTAGTGAAAGCTTTTATATGAAATGATTTTCTGAATAGAAAGTACCATATAGCATCAAAGGAATTTAGAGGAAGATAGGCTACTAGGGAGATGGAACACTTTATGGAAGCCACAAAGCTACTAAAAGCAACCTGGCCTTGTGGCCAATTTAAGACAGGGCTCCAGTCTCTTGGAAGGGAAGTGCCAATTGTTACCACCAGACTGGTAAATGTGCCACAGGGAAAATGAAACTGATTTCATTGAAAGGAATGAAAAATTTGGTAGGCTCTGTGTACCAGGAAAGCTGTGCTTACAGTTCAATCTATGGTAGACTCCTTGACATTGTAACTGGTCCCTTCCAAAGCCAGGACAAACCCAATAACAGTGAACCATAAATTTAAGGTCAGGGTCAGAGAGAGCTGCAAGACTTTTGACTTTGAGGGATCTGAAGACCATGTGGCCAGAACAGATAGTTATTATCTAAAGAGTCAGAGTTGTAACCATGGAAATGGTGTCAAGCACCAAGTCCAAGCCTGATATGAAGATAGATATGAGAACGCAGCAAGATGGACAGCAGAGAGAACCAGATAGAGGGCAAAGAACAGACTAAGCTGAAAATCTGATTCTAAAGCAGAGCTTATGAGTGATTGCTCTAATCAAGTCTTACCCTCACCACTCCATCAAAACTGCTCTTGTAAAAACTATCAGTGAGCTTTTGGATTTAACAATAAGCCAAAAGTTGTTAAGCACAAAGATCAATTCTCTGCTTTTTTGTTGTTGTTTGTTTGCTTGTTTGTTTCAGTAGCATTGGACATGGTTGACCATTCTTTTAACTTTGAATATAACTTTCTTCATTTGGCTTCCAGAAAACCACATGGATGTCCTTTCTATCTCACTAATCGCTCCTTGTCAGCCTTTTGAGCTTGTTTCTTTTCCTCAATGTTATGGTTTAGATGGAGAATGTCCCCTGGAAGAACTCATATATTGACGTTCAGAAGTGACATAATTGAATTATGAGAGTTCTAATCTCATTGGTGGATAACTCCATCGATGGATTGATGAATTATTTGGGTGGTAACGCAGGTAGGTAGAGTGTGGATGGAGAAGACAGGTCACTGGGGATGTGGGTTTGGAGGCTGCATATGTCCCTTGCCACTTACCTTTATACTCTTTCCTCTCTCTGCTTCCCACTTCTATATCCTAAGCCCCACAGACATGACCTAACCTTGGACCGAAACCTCCAGAACTGTGAGCAAATAAATCTTCCTTCCTCTAAGTTGGGGTCATCAGGTATTTTGGGTCACAGCAGTGAAAATGCTGACTGAAACACTCAGTATATGGCCTGCTTTCCTTCTCCACATATACATACTCACTTTGTGATCTCACTCATCTCACAACTTTCAGTACAATTTAAATGCTAATGATATCCAAATTAACATTATTATCCTGACCTTTCTCACAAACTCAGAATTTTGTTTCTGCTGGCCTATGTAAACGAATTATATCCAAATTTGAACTCTTCATCTTATCCCCAAATCGGTTTCATCTTCCACTTTCCCCATTTCAGCAGGCGATAGCTCATCCTTCCAGATTCTCAGGTTGAAAACCTTGGTGTAAATATCAATGTCTCTCATTCTCACATCATGACCACTCCATTGGCAAATCCTGTTGGTTCTGCCTTCGAAATACAGGCTGAGTCCTGCCTCGTCCCATCACCTCCTCTGCTCACCCCCCAAGCCCCCTCATCTCCCTCCTGGATGACTGATGTCTCCCAAGCATACTCCCTGTTCCAATCTTTCTCCCTACAGTCTATTGCCCACATAGCAGCCCACTTATTACTTTTTAAACTTTAAGTCAGAGCATGCTATTCTTCTCAAAATCATTTCCCACCAAGTAAAAGCCACATTCCTTGCACTACCCTGACCCTTGATGTGATGACCCCAATGCTTCTCTGACTTTAATCTCACTTCTTTTCCTCTTCATCATTCTCTCAGTCACAATGGCCTCTCTGCTCTGAGAACAGTTCTGCTGTTTGCATGGTTCTTCCTTCTGCCTATAAGTCTTTCCAATCACTCACATGGCAAACTCCTTTCTCCTTCTTTCAGTCTATGCTTAAATGCCAATTGTCCAACAAGGCCCACTCTGAAAACTCTATTTAAAATTTCAACCTGCTCCCAGTTCCACTATCCTTAATCATTATCCTTTCACTGCTCAATTTTTTGTGTGGTGTTGGGAATGAAATCCACTGCTCAATTTTTAAAATAGCATTTGCTACTTTCTAATACACTACACGTCTAATTATTTATACTTGCTTAAAATGTTTTGCATTTGTGACCATTTCCTGTATTTAGAGATTCAGCTCAACTGGGGCAGAGGTTTCTGTTTCTAGTTTCCTTGTGTATTTTAAGTTTTGCAGAGTGCCTGACATGTAGGAGGTACTCTAAAATATGTGTTAAGAAAGAAATTATTTATGTATTAAAGGGCTGAGTCGTAATGCTCTGCAGAAAATCGACTTCTATTAAAGGGTCAGGATGAATCAAGAAGACCAATGAGAAGCCTTGTGCTCTGGTTCAAATGAGAGCAGGGAGGGTCTGGACAAGGGGAAGGAGCCCAGTGTTTCTGTATCTGGCCCAGCCACCTTGTCTGGACAGAGCTGACCTCACTCGTAGCCAAAAGCTATATGATATGTCTTCACTCAGCCCTTGTCTGTCTCCCAAATCATGTTGGCTAGTATCTCCTTAGAGCCCAGCTTAAATGTTAATATCCACGTAAAGCCTGAGCCAAATTCTGTCCCACCCCAAGCCTAATTTGCTACTATTTCATATTTTCACAACATCTTGCCCATGCCTTTTATATAATGTTCATTACAGTGAATAAAAATTAGAATTCATGTATCTTCATAAAGTTATAAATTTGTGTTTCCTCTGCTGTGTAATAAGGCCCCTGAGTCCAGAGAGTATGTTTTATTGATCTTTTTATTCTTGTCTCTCCTCTCTCTCTCTCTCTCTCTCTCTCTCTCTCTCTCTCTCTCTCTCTCTCTCTCTCTCTGTTTTACTAGGGATTGAATTCAACAGCATTTTACACCACAACCCTTTATTTTTTGTTTTGAAACAAGATCTGGCTAGGTTGCTAAGAGTCTTGCTCAGTTGCTAAGCCTGGTCTCAAAACTGCAATCCTCCTGACTCAGACTCCCAAGTACTGGGATTACAGGTGCGCACCACCATGCTCAGTTTATTGATCTTTGTTCTTATAATTCAACCAACATGGATGCCAACCCATGGTAAATTGTCAGCAAATAAATAAGCATGATTTTAGATCAAGTTCAATTCACTTCATTTAAAAGGGGATATCTTTTCGTCATAAGCAATTTTAATTTAATCATGTGAACAACAGATGCAAGAGAATTCCTTCTTAGATGAGTCATGTGTTTTTATAATTTCTAAATGTTTTTATAAGTAAAGATGAAGAACCACCATTTCTGCAATTTTTAAATTTTTAGATACAGAAGAATTCAAGCATAGAGCCTCTGTGATTTTATTTGGTTTGTTTTTGAGTTTGTCAACAAAAAAAAGATTCCGAACCTCAGGCTACCTCTCAGGTACTAAGTTTCTAGCCTCAGACATTCAGTGTGTCTTCAGGACTAAAGAAGTAGATTAAGCCAGTTGCACTGTCAGCTTGCAGCATTTGGAGGCTGGCCAGAGCTGCCTAAGAATTTTTTTCCTCTTTATACTCTCTTCTCTTTTACCAGGTTCGCTCAGTGAGGTCCGCTTGCAGAATCAAATGAAAATCAATCTCTTTTATGCAAACCTTCCTGGAGAGGCAGGATTCTGGTCACAGGAGTGGAGGTTTGTGATATGGAAGCCCTGCTGGTGATTGCTCCCCATGGAGGGCTGGCCAGAGTCCTCTCCACCACAGGGCGATGAAAGGGAGGATCAAAGAGCTCTGAAAACCAAGCTCCACTAGGCTTGCCTTTTCTAAATATAGTGCACTTCAGTAAACACCATTGTGAATTTGCAGTTTGCTTGCTGGAAAGTGCATTGCCACCTCCACCAAAATTGTGTGTGTGTGTGTGTGTGTGTGTGTGTGTGTGTGTGTGTGTGTGTTTATATCCTATTGGACCTTATTTTACCAACAAAAACAATCAGAAAGTTCACTCTTTTTCTTTTAAAATGTAATATTCACTCAGGTCTCAGTGTTTTTGATACATTAACTTCAAGAAAAAGAATTTGGACTCAGGGCAAATTGAGTGAATGAAGTTTAACAAAAGACAAGGTGAGGTCGCTGCTGTTCTTGCAAAATTCCACTTGAGACCAGGCTGCTGAGAGCTCCATGCTGTAACACTTCTACCAGTCATATAAGGACCAAACTGGTCAAATCAAGACAGTGCACTGCTTTATACTAATTCTTCTGAGCAGCATCTACTGATACAGTTATAAAGATATGCCTGTTCTGAGACGGCTCTGATCATTAAGGCACTGTCCTTGAGTTTTTGATCACCTTGGATCCTGATGGAAACTAAATCCCTCTTTTCTGTAGCCAGCACCTGATCCTTGGGCTGATGCTCACCCTCCCCTAAAAAAAGAACAGGAGAGAAAGCACACCAAGTGTGCAAAGTTCAGCAATGGTTCAGGACAAGAACCAGGAACATGATCTCCAGTGGAAGCCGTGGGGATCACCAAGGGAGGATGTGATGATCTGAGCCGACTTTGTCCCAAGATGTCCTCATGCAGGTGGGAGAGGCATGGCAACCAGAGAAACCACAAATGGCCAGAGACTACACTTTGTGAACTATGTCTGAAACCAGCTCTCCCACTCTGGTAGGGTCTACTGTTTTAGTTTTTGCATAGAAGAAATCTCAGAGCTTTGGTGCATCTTGACTCCCTCCCTCTATCATTTTCAAGATAGACTATTTTTTAGAGGTTATGTGTTCCTTTACAATCAACTACTCTTTAATTAGCTTAGTACATTGACCAAAAAAATTAGGGTAACCATTTTAGAAAACATATCTTTCTGTCTGGAAGCAAATAGAAGAAAGGAATAGATATCACATAATGCTAGCTAAATATAAGAGAAATGATAAATAGACAGGACAAGAGAAGACAAAAAAACCTAAATCTTGTAGAGTTTTCGAATTTTTGCTTTTTTCATTTTTGCTTTTTGATTTTGTTTTTTTCATTTTCATTTTTGAAGATGTGTTCAATCATTTCATCTTCCAAATAAATGGTAACTAGTATTTCATGCATTTATAAAATAAGAATCCACTTTAGAAAAATATCCCCTACCAATTTATTTACTTACAAAATATAAATTAGGACATGTTTTTCTCCTCCACAAGAAGAATCCTCAGTAGGTTCCTGAAAGTCAAAATTATGCAGAACAAAGCTTTTCCAAATAGCTGTCATGCGGTGGAAAGAATCAAAAGCTCGCAATTACTGTCCCAGCTACACCATTTATTAGTTCTGTGACCTTGGACACTTAAGTCAGTTAACCTTTTTGAGCTTCTATGCTCTTTTCTATAAAACAAAGATAACAACACCTACTTCACAGACTTGTTAGGATCAAATGCGATAATTTGAGTAGAAGTTTTGGATATGCAAACCTATTTATTTGTAAGTTCAATGAACATTCATCAAGCATCTACCACATGCCAGGGTTATGTATGTGTTTGGCACTGATATGCAGGATCTACAAAGCATGTGTACTTGGACTTACAATTTTCCTCTTAGAAACTTTCCCTTTCTGCTAAAATACTACATATTACTGGATTCTTTAAGGCATATAATAACTGGATAAGTTATTTAGTAAACTATCATTGCTGTGCAGTTATGGAATGTCACAATGATGAAAGCTTTTTTTAACAATTTTTGGTTTGTATATATTCACAACTCAGAAATATATCTACAGTTTAAAGTAAAGGACAAATTACACATGTTCAGTTGCTTCTTTGTATAGTCCAGATATCCCATGAAGCCGGGTGTGGTGGTGCACACCTATAATCCCAGCATTTGGGAGGCTGAGACAGGAGGATCGCGGTTCACAGACAGCCGCAGCTACTTAGTGAGGCCCTCTGCAACTCAGTGAGACCCTGTTTCAAAATAAAGAATAAAAAATAGGACAGGGGTGTAGCTCGGAGGTAGAATGTCCCTGGGCTTCATCCCTAGTACCTCAAAAAAAAAAAAAAAAAAGATATACCATGAATTGTAAACCAAGGGTCTACTTGACATACTATCCTTACTGGTTAATGTGAAGTAAAGGGACACACTTGTATCTCAGCCCTTTCAAACAGAATGGAAACAGGTGGGAAATTCCTCTTGGTTTGTGGTTACAGATGCTATGGAGGGTTTTGCCATTCTGGAGGCTTTTCTGAATTCTGCTGCGGTCTATAAACTGAGCCCCCACACTGGGTTCCTTGGGTGTCCCTGACAGGTCTAGTTTCTGCCTTTCCAAGCTATCCTGCCTTGACAGCCTCTGCCTCTGTTTGTTTTGATGCTGAGGCCTTTGCATGACCTCCTCCAGTTCCCCAGCTGACTGGGAGCATTTTGCCACCTGCACTCCATTCCTGTCCCTCAGCATGTGAGCAGAACAAGAACTACTTCAGTTTTATGGTAGATCCTAGGGCTTATATCTCTTGTAACATTTCTCAAGAAGCTACATTGACTAGCTCTGAAAATTTTGTTTGCCTAACCACAAGGAAAAGAACTGTAACCTTGCAAAAGTCAGAGGGGTCCCAAACACATTCTAGTCTACACACATAGCATCCCCTGGAACTATCCAGCCTTATATGGCAGACCTGATTAAAACAAAATAAAATAACACCCCAAAAAAAAGATATGGAGGATTCCTTAAAATTAAATCTGAAGCTTCATTACATGTGAAATCTGCACTCTCTTTTATGCCCTCAAAATTGTTTTGGCCACTTTAATCTAGCTTTGTCATTAACTCTGGAAATTGTTCTGTCTCAGCACAAGCACGTTTAATGTCTTGGCATCTATCTTCTCTCCTGTATCCAAATTGTCACTGCCTTAATTCAGGTCTCTATCTATCATCTTTCCCTGGATTTATGCTAGTCGCCTCCTATCTGATCTTCTTGTCCTCTATTGCTACCCCTCCATCTGTTTTTCAGTGTTGAAAAGGTGACCCATCTAAATCCCAACCTGGTCAGCTCATTTCCATGATTGCAATCCTTTGATACTTTTCCATTGCCTTCAGGAAAAATTCCTTAGCTTGGGTATTTGGCCTTTCATGATTCTGGCTCCTGCTTGTCTTTTGCTGCTGCAACACGGTGCTGGCTCAGGTGTTTTGCATTTGACACTGCCACTGCCAAGAATCCCCTTTTCCCTCACCATCCCCTTTTCCTCAAGCACAGCTTGGACATTCCCTCCCCTGGGAGCAAGTTCAAAGCAAAATCAGGGACTATGAATTTAGCAATGAAAACCGTTCCTAGGCCCCAAAAAGTTGAAAAGTAAGTTTTAAGAAAGGCCAGAAAGAAAAAAAAAGCCATATCTGTCCCTCCAACATGCCTCACTTGCAGGGATAGTCATAGTGGAGCATTGAGGGATGTGGAGTGAGGGTGTGACACACTGCTTCCTCCTAACCTCTGATGCCAAGGAGAGGGGCATCTTCAATGCCTCGGGGCTGCCACCCAGAGATGATTAGAGGACAAAAAGGACCCCATCAGAGGTAGCCACAAGTCATCTGGGAAATAAAAGATGGTAGCAGAAAAAACTATAACCTCGAGAAGCTGAAAAACAGAGTGATGGTCATGATACCTTAGGTCTCAGTTTATCATTTTGGTATGAAAATCTAGGACTTTGCCATGGTCTTGTCATATTGTGCTTTGCATGGCCCTAGGAACTCTAGATTTTCAAGGTCTGCCTCAGAAGAATAGAGGGAATGAATACAGCTCCCCCAAATACCTCCACTCTCGTGGAGATATTATCCTTCAGTATAAAATTCATCAAGGGTTATGCTACTTAAAATACACCCTGATTTTTTAAATTTGGAAACAGGATCTCACTAAGTTGCTGAGGACCTCATCAGTTGCTGAGGTTGGCAGTAAACCCGCAGTCCTCATATCTCAGCCTCCTCAGTTCTGGGATTATAGGAGTGCAACAACACACCTGGTTTAAAATGCTTTAAAAACCCTCAAATAAATGGATACAGCGGACCATCAATGAGCCAACTTAAACATCACCTTCTCCCAGAGGTGAGACAGATGTGTTAACAGATACATCCAGGAGCCATCTAGATGCTGCTCTCAGAGAGCCCTGCCCCTGTTCCTTCCAGGTGAGAAGCTTACTGTCCATGGACCAGTTGGACTTTGTCTCCCAAGTCAATCAATGTCAGTTCTTGTTTGCTTTATCATAGTTGTTTAATTATATATTATATAAGCTAATGAAATAGAGTGAAAAGAGAGTTTTCTAAGAAATATTAGTATTAAAAATTAAGTCACCAAAATATTGCTATAGGATTATGTATAAACCAGTTAACTCTTTGGGGAAAAGATTACAAAAATAAAGGTGAAAGTTACTCTCAGATTGTTTCATAATTGTTTTAGAGTTCTAATTCCACTTTAAAGAAATTCAACCGGGAAACTATGTGATACACTGGAAGTGACATCCCCACAAAAGAGACAAAATCCAAAACTCCAAATGGTGTGTTCATACCCCAATCAAGGTTTGATCTACATAAGACATTAGAAAATAGACTTATAAATAGACATATAAACAGACCAAATAAAAGATTTATACATATATGTGTGTATATATATATATATATATATATATATATATATATATACACAGCTTTATGATTTACCACTTTGATTTTTTTCAGTTAATGCTAGCCCTATCATCTGTGAATGTGTGTTTAGAGAAACAGATAGGAAAATAATCTTTCTGCAAAAACAAGCAAGCTCACAGCAATAGCCCAGGACCTGTGGTTCTGCTGACAATTTCCATGCAAGCAGTGAAGACACTTGTGTTGAAGTGAACCCTGACTGGCCTTGCATTTGTGCAGCTGTCAGGCTCAACGGCCACGATCACACAGACAGCACGGTCGTTTCCAACGACAACAGGTGTCCATGATTTTAAGTCTTTCTTAAATTTCAGCAGAGACTGCAGTATGATCATGGAAAAAGCAGTTGAAAGAGAAGAAGAAAGATAGTCGGGGGTGTGGAGTGAATGGTGTGACCTGGAGCCTGTCTAACTGGTCAGTACTACGTGTGTACTGCCAGAGGGCTCTGGTTGGCAAGCCCAGCGTGACAAAGATGGACTGATTCTGCTTTCAACTGTGACCAGTCACTGAATGACTTATCTCGTGTTTGCCGGGCAGTGACAATATGACAACCATACAAGCCATCTTTGCCCAGAGATAGGTGGAACTGCTGACAGCAAGATTAGCATTGCCAAGGGTCAACAGAAAGTGCCCACTAGTTGGGCATCAAACTAACATGAGAAATACCTGACTTGCATGAAAGATGTACTAAAGTTTTCTGTAGAAGGTAGATTCTAAAAACTGGCTATGGATCCCTACTGTGTAAAACAGTTTCATAAAAGACTAACAATTTATTTTATTAGAAGTATCTGTGACCTATAATTAAAGTACAACCTTTGATTAACAAAAAGAGTTATGAAGGCTTGGTGGTGCATGCCTGTAATCCCAGTGCTTGGGAGGCTGAGACAGGAAAACCGTAGGTTTGTGGCCAGACTCTTAGCAAGCCCCTTAGCAACTGTTTTGAAATTTTAAAAAAACAAATACAACAGGGATAAGGGTGTAGCTTATAGGTAGAATGTCCCTAGTTTCAAGCTCCAGTACCACACACACAAAAAAAAAGAGCTTTGTGTCTTAAATTACATATAAGAACCAGCCCCCTACATGGCATCTTGTCACCTGCAGAATTTCACCTGACAAAACAGGCTAGGTCTTCAAGTCTGAAGTGCAAACATATGTCTCCTACATCCTTCTTCTCTGTCTCCCTCACCCTTCTTTCTTGTGCTGCCACTATCTCAGTCCAGATATAGTTTATGAATATTAAAAGCACTTTTTCATAATTCAGTTGAAATCAGATTTATAAGCTGTTTAGCGCCTTGCTTAAAGCAACTCATTTCAAATGTCTAATTTTTCCTTTAGCTTTATTAACGTATAATTGACAAAGACGGTATTGACTTAAGGCATTTAGTGTGATATTTTATGTATGTGATATGTATATATGTATGTATTCTGAAGTTATTACCCCAATCAATCAACTTAAAATATCCACCACCTCACACAGTTACCCGTGCCCCTCACCTGCAGTGCTCAGAACATTGAAGATCCACTCTCTTAGCAAACTGCAAGTATACAACATGATATTATTAACTGTAGCCACCATGCTGTACATTAGATGTCCAGAACTTATTCATCCCACACAACTCAAACTCTATACCCTTCAACCAACATTCCCCCTTGCCTCACCCTCAGTCCTGAAGGTGCTGTTCTAACTAGATTCTATGAAGAAAGGGGGTGCTGGAGACAAAATAGGTAAAATAAAAATAGGAACCACCAGTCCCCATCTTCAGATCCAACTTCAGATGCCTGCAGAGGCTGTCTGTGTGACTCGTGCAGGGGAGAGATGCAAAGGGACAGGCAGATGAGAAAGGTGCTCCTTGAGATGATGGTCTGCCTGCTCACCGTCACTTCTTGCTTGGCCTTACTCTGGGCAGCCACATTTTCCATGGCTTTATAGAGTGTTATCACCTCCAGGAACCGTGTGTCCCTGAGGAGCTTCAAGTTCTTGTCCAATTCACAGACATGAGAATATCAGCTTGGCAGCTTCAGTTGCATTATAGCCTCTGTGGAAAGACCCCTGGATGCTTGATAGCACCCTGAAGGCTGTTGCCTTTGGCTGCAATCAGAGCCTATTTCTCCTTCTGGATCTGGTAAACTGTTTTTTCATTCCAAAAGGACAAAACTCTGGCAATAGTGTCATCAGACATTCACAGGAAAGTATCTGACCTTCAATGAGGTGTGTGTACCTTCAGTCCTTACCGATGTTGCTGTCAAAGGGATGGTGGAGCTTCCCTGTTGCTGGTGGGTCATCACAGGCACACCTTCAGATCTTTAACTATATATATTTGGCAGAAATTTCTGCTTTATTGAGGCCAGCCTTAGCCCCTATGGTACTGCTCAGGAGCAGCCACATCTGGTCAATTGCACACATCACTGTCCAGCAAGTCTAGCCCACTCTTTTCTTTACTGAAGAGAAGTAGACATTAAAGGCACAGTCAGAAGCTCACTGTGCTTTACCTCCTCATGGCCCACCAGTATCAGACAGATGTTGTTCAAACTACTAAAGTGGGTCTCTGGGTTCCCAGTGCCCTTGCCACACCAAATGAGCACCGGCTTAGACAGCCATGGTGATGGATGGGGGGGGGGATGCATCACCCACAGGGGCTGGCCAAGATCCTGCAGTAGCAGCGCCCCCACTCTGCTCCAGGATGCTTTAACATTTCTTGTAAGGCAGGTCTAGTTGTAATAAATTTCCTTAGCTTTTGTTTGTCTAGAAAATTATCTTGCCTTCATTTCTGAAGGACAGTTTTGATGAGTACAGTATTTTCAATTGGCAAGATTTTTGTTGTTATTTGTGTTTTGGGGGTTCCCCCTTTTCCCCAGAACTTTCAATAAAGCATCTTATTCTTTTGGGGCCTGCAGAATTTCTGTTAAGGAATGCATCGATGATTTGGGGGATTCCCTTGTATGGGACTAGTCATGTTCCTCTTGTTACTTTCAAAATTTTCTTTGTATGTGTTGGGGTGGTACTGGGAATTGAACTCAGGAGCATTCCACCTCTGAGCTACACCAGCAGCCCTATTTTATTTTATATTTAGAAGCAGGAACTCTTAAGTTTCTAGCCTCACTGAGTTATTGAAGCTGGCTTCAAACCTGTGATCCTTCTGTCTCAGCCTCCCAAGTACTGGGAGGCTGGCACACCCCACCACGACCGACTCTTCCTTTTGTATTTGACTTTCAAAATTTGATTATATCATGTCTTGATGAAGATCTCTTTGTCTATTTTTTGGATTCTTTGGACTTCATAGATTGGATATTAATTTTCCCCTCCATATTTGGGGAGTTTTCTGTCATTGTTTCTTCAGATGGGCTTCTTTTCCCTTCTGTTTCTATGCTTCTTCTGAAATGACCATAATGTATGTTTTAGCTTGCTTGATGGTGTCCTATAAATCCCATCAGCCCTCATCACTCTTCTTTATTCCTTTTTCTATTTGTTTCTCTTACCACATAATTTCAAATCACCTGTTTTTCCTTTTTTTTTTTTAGTCATTCATTTAATATTTATTGAGTATAAAACTTATGAAAGACAGATAAGACATATTGGGTCCTGATGGATTTCCCCTTGAAACAACTTCTGACATTTTCTACTTAGATTCCCACATCTCTTGGTCTACTTCTCTCCTGTATTTATTTATCTATTTAGTTTTCATACTGGAGATAGAACCTAGGGACATTCTATCTCCAAGCTATATCCCCAGACCTTTTTATTTTTATTTTTATATTATAAAATAAGCTCTTGCTAAGGTGCTAACACTGGCCTTGAACCTGAAATCCTCCTGTCTCAGCCACTCATGTACTGGCATTAGAAGCATGTACCCTTACGCCTTATGTTTACCTTAATATAGACAAATACAACAAAATACATGTTTTTCCATTTCTCTTGGTAAACATTTAAGGTGTAGAGCCAATAAGAACTATGAGGGGCCCCGGGAAGAGCACGCCAGACCCCTGGAGAAACTGGGCCCTGTCGTCAGACCCTGGGTCCTGGGCAGGGGTGGGGCGGAGCACGCCAGACCCTGGAACAGCCGGGGCCCGGGTCGAAGGACTCTGGGCCCTGGGCTAGACCACGCAGAGCATGCCAGACCCCTGGAGAAACTGGGCCTGGTCATAAGGCCCTGGGTCACGGGCAGGGGTCGGGCAGGGCACGTCGGACCCCAGAACAGCCGGGGTCTGGGTCGCAGGACTCTGGGCCCCAGGCGGAGTAGTGCAGAGCACGCCAGACCCATGGGGAAACTGGGACAGGTCACAGTGCTACTGAGTGCCTGACCCCACTACCTCCTCAAACCATACATACTGTCTTCTCTTATTTAAAAAAAAAAAAAGGAAAAGAAAAAGAAAAATATCGGAGAGGGGTTAAGAAGGCCATGGTGGATAACAGGATACTGGAGATGCAGACAAAACTTATCCAAATGAACTGGAACTTATGGAAAAATTCCCAGTGAAGGAGGACTGCTGCTTCTCTACTTTTTGTTAAGAATCTTGGACATCACCTGTAAGGAGAGAGTTTAACAGAGACTAAGGAGAAAGCGATGTTGAAAGCGGTCTCCGCGATGGCGGTGGAGACTTGTATTCAGGAGAAGCAGAAATCGGATCCTACCAACCTTATTTTTTTGGAGAAATTACACCAAATGTCGAATGCTACCATCACACATGCTTAGGAACACTAGACAACATTCAGAGTGGAAAAAAGAGCTTGGGAAAGATTTGAAATGGTGGAGGCAGTGGCAATGGCAGTGGCCAGTACTCAGGGGAGGCAGACATCTGATGCATTACACCTGGAACCTTTGAAGTAATAACCCCAGAGGCAGAATGCTACCACCACGCACCCTCGAGAACGTGGGACAAATGGTTGGGCAAAGAGGGTGCTCGGATTGGAGCCTGCTGAGGGGTGAGGCCGGCGACAGACACAGCAAAGCTGGGATTGGAGCCTGCCGTGAGGCAAGGCTGGTGCTGGAGCCTCCAAGGCCGGGATTGGAGCCTGCCGAGGGGTTAGGCCAGTGCCAGGGCTGGCGTGGCAGGGATTGGAGCCTGCCGTGAAGCAAGGGCGATGCTGGGGCCTCTGAGGCCGGGATCAGAGCCTGCCGAGGGGTTAGGCCGGTGCTGGGGCCAGCGAGGCCGGCATCGGAGCCTGCTGTGAGGCAAGGTCGGTGCTGGGGTCTCCGAGGCCAGGATCGGAGCCTGCTGAGGGGTTAGGCTGGTGCCGGGGCCAGCAGCCGGCATCGAAGCCTGCCATGAGGCAAGGCCGGTGTTGGGGCCTCCGAGGCCGGGATCAGAGCCTGCCGAGGGGTTAGGCCGGTGTCGGGGGCCAATGGCTGGCATCAGAGCCTGCTGTGAGGCAAGGCCGCTACTGGGGCCTCTGAGGCCGAGATTGGAGCCTGCTGAGAGGTTAGTCTGATGCCAGGGCCAGTGGCCAGCATCGGATCCTGCCGTGAGGCAAGGCCTGTGCTGGGGCCTCCGAGGCCGGGATCGGAGCCTGCTGAGGGGTTTGGCGGGTGCCGGGGCCAGCGGCCGGCATCGGAGCTTTCCGTGAGGCAAGGCTGCTACTGAGGCCTTCGAGGCTGGTATTGGAGCCTGCCTTGAGGCTAGGCTGGTGCTGGGGCCAGCAAGGCCGAGATCAGAGCCAGCTGAGGGGTTAGGCCGGTGTCGGGGCCAGCGAGATCAGAATCGGGGCCTCCCATGAGGCAAGGCTGCTGCTTGAGCCAGCGAGGTCTGTATCAGTCCACTGGGTAGCCAGGCCACTACTGGGGACCTCAAGAGTGGGATCGGTACTTTCAACACGGTATGCACAGAGAAATATCGCAGAAAATAAAAACCAGATGCTTCCCCTAATCAGCAATAACTAGGAGGAAAGGGGCAACAGGAAGAGGTCGAGCTATAGAAAGGGCCCTATAGTGAAGCAACTAAGGTGACCAATTAGAGGGTATGGATAGGGGAGGATGGAGTCTCTTTAAAACACAGGAGGTACATAAACAAATGTATCAAAGTTAATCACCAAACAAGCATGGGATCAAGGGAGGGGGAGGGAATGGGATGGGGGCTGGATGAGGGCTAATTGGATGATGTGTGCTTCTATATCCTCTCAAGTCTTGTATTCCAATGTGAGATATGATTACAATGCACCAATAAAAAAAAGAACTATGAAATGTATTGTTCAGACATTAGTGGAATTCACTGTAAGTGGACACATGTCTTTGTGGACCTAGAGGGTGCAATATTGTATTATAATTACCTGTAGGTTTCTATTGTCTCCTTATACAACCATCCAAGAGCCCTTTGATAATCAAGTATCGTTCTTTTGTTTTAACCTCGTGTGCCTAGAACAGCCCTTGGCGTCTATCTGGCTGTTCATATATGAGGTGAATTATTTTCACTTCTAGAATTAAGGCCTTATGTTTACCTTAGTATAGACAACTACAACAAACCATACCCCAGTTCTTCTGAGATGGAGCACACAGCCTCTGCTTATTAATTAATTGGAAGATATACTTCTCAGAAATAGATTCTAGACAAATCACCTGTTTTTCTTAGCTGATTCTTTCTTCTGCATGGTTGAGTCTGCTGTTGGGATTCTTTGTGGGATTTTTAAATTTTTTTAGACATTTTGTTCTTCAGCTCCAGAATTTATTTGGTTCTTTTTATGGTTTCTATCTCTTTACCAAATTTTAAAAATCAGGAAAATAATAAGTGGATTTTTTTGTCAATTTGTGCACTCTTCTATAAATATCCGAGCTTCTTGTTTGTTTTTTGGTTTTGTGTTGTTTTTTTGTGGTACTAGAAATTGAACCCAGGGGCACTCTATTTCTGAGCTACACCCCCAGCCCTATTTTATTTTGAAACACAGTCTTAGTAGGTTGCTGAGGGCCTCACTAAATTGCTGAGGCTGGCCATAAATCAGCAATCCTTCAGCCTCAGCCTCGAGTACTGAGATTATAAGCATTATGCCTGGCTATACCTGAACTTCATTAAGACAATTTTGAGTTCTTAATTTGTGTGTGTGTGCGTATGTGTGTATCTGAGGATGGAACCCAGGGGCATTCAACCTCCGAGCTACAACCCCTGCCCTATTTTTTTTTTTTTTTTTTTTTTGGTACTGGTGTTCCTGGAAGTTCTTCTACCTCTGGGCTACACTCCCAGACCTATTTTATATATTTTTTATTTGGTAACAGGGTCTCTTAAGCCAGCACGGCTGGCTTCGAATCTGCACGATCCTCCTGTCTCCATCTCCCAAGCGCAGGGATTACAAGTGTGCACCACCACGCCTGGCATCCCTGCCCTATTTTTTATTCTTTAATTTGTCTTTTTTTTTTTTACAGGTCTGGGGTGGAATCCAGGAGCATTTGGCCTCCAAGCTACACCCCCTGCATGCCTGGGTCTAAAAGGGAGGGCCTGAATCCTGAGTCTGTGGAGACAGCCTGAAGCTGTTTCCATGAGGGTTGACCTGGTGCTGGGGCAGACTTTGCACCGAGGTCCATGGGGAAATGCTTGGCGCCGGGTCTTGGAGTTTTGCTTGGTGCTGGGTGTCCCTGCAGCAGGCCTGAAGCTGTGGGTGGTGGTGAACTCCTTCCCCGAAAGAGAAAGAATTTATTTCTGTACTAGGCTGCCCAGTTTTGAAAAGATATGGTGCAGGTAATATAGTGTCCCCCTATCCACTTCATTGTGTCTGTTTTGATTTCTAAGCTACATATAGGCACTGTAATCCCTCACCTGGACACTTTAGCTCTTGTGAAGGTGCTTTCATGCATGAATGGCTGTTCAAATAGATGTTTCTGTGAAAGGACGGTACTGAAATTTCCTATTCCACCAAGTTGCTAATATCATTCTCCTGAACTCGTTTTTAGGATATACCATAATGTATAATTCTATGTATTTACTAAAGATTATTTAGCTAGCTAGCTCATGTTTTATTTTATAAGGCAATAATGACATAATGAAACAAAATAGTTAAAACAATGCAGAAGGCTATCATTTTTATATAGCTGACAGGCTGAGAAGAAGGGGCTGGTATATGAGGGTTAGGAACTTCTCTTGAGAACAGAAATAGGTTATTCATAATGAGCCTTTCCATTTTCTGTGAAGTTTAATGCTAATCTCAAGACTCAATGAGAATTCATTCAATAGAACTTGAATAATATCATCAAATGTGCCCAATATTGTCATTTTCTATCTCTCCTGTTCATAGAACCTCAGCAAAGGTGTCAGGCATGTAAGAGTGAAAATTTCCAAAATCAGTCTTTTCTGGTGTCTGTGGTGTCCAGCCATTATATGTGGGCTTGCTATTCCCTTGATTAATTTTCTTTTTTCTTCTTTTGATCAGGATTGTGCTTACTGATTTTGAAGGAAGCTGGAAGTGAGCTTAAAGGAGTTTCTCAAATAAAAGAGCTAACTAGGGCACAGTTCTTAAGGGGATTGTGCTTCTCAGCTTCCATCTATAGGGAGGGAGTTAGGAAGTCTCACCAGAAGGGAAATGGTATTGGAGTCAGACTGTGTTCCTGGGTTAGAATCCAGGGTTCACTGAATACTAGCTGTATGACCTGGGCGTGACTTAACCTCTCAAGCCTCCACTTACTCACATATAAGATGAGGTATTAATCTTTCCATTATAGGACTAAGGAGAGAATAGGCTAGTGTATGTATCCAGAGGCTAGACCCTATATGCAGCATGCCAGACGTTGTGCTGTACTTTCAGAGGCTGGACCTGTACTCAGCACCCTCAGTCATTGAAGACCTGTTGAGTTAAAAATAATTGACATGCAAAAGACTGTACTAGAAAAAGCTTTGAAACTATACTGTAAAATGAGACTAACTCCACCTATGTTTCCCAGGCCCCTTCCTCAGAAATAGATAGAAGAAGGCAGGAAAAGTGTTATTTCTTGAGGCAAAAAGTTATAAAAATAATGTATAGAAATTGTCCACTGAAGCATTGTTAGTGAAAAGTTCTACTGTGAAAGAACATGTTTAAATTCTGTCCCATTTGCTTCCAGGGCATGGATATGTAGAGAAATATTTCTAAGCCAGCACTACTGACATTGTGGGTTTCATACTGCTTTCCCACAGGCACCGTGCATGCATTGTAGCACTGGCCTCCACCCACAAGATGACATCTACCACCAAGTCGCAACAACCAGAAATGTCTCCAGATGTTGTTAAATGGCCCTTGGGTAGCAGAATTGCTTCAAGTTGAGAATCATTATGCTAGGGTTTATTTGATCAAAAACAAGAAAGAGGGAGGAGGAGGAGGAGGAGGAGGAGGAGGAGGAGGAGGAGGAGGAGGAGGAGGAGGAGGAGGAGAAGTCAAACATATTACCAAGGAAGAGACTCAGCATCCAAGCCTAGCCCAATATCAGCACTCCAGATGACTGGATACTTTTAAGTGCAGATGTTTCTGCCATCCATTTTGACCTCCAAAACAGCTGTATGTTTGTTCTCAAACTGAAAGGGATTATAAAAATTGGAAAAGCCTATTGCAATGAAGACTTCCAGAAACGTTGAGAAATATCATCCTTCCTTTCTATGATTTCTCCACAACATTGGGAGACATTATTTTAGCTTATCATCTTTCTCCCTTGCTAACTGCAGTTGAGCCACTCTGGCCTCTTTCATGCTCTTCAAACATACTGTGTGATTGATGTTCTTTTATTCTGTGTTTCTTTGTACTTTGACATCTTGCTGGCTCTGGAGGGCCTGCCCCTTTTAGGGCTAGATAATTCCTAGAAGAGCAAAGCATCCTGGGAGTGTGCCTCTTATATGAAAACTAACTAGTCCAGATCCATACCCCTGAACAACTCCTCACTGGGCTCAAACTCTCAGCATCCCTATACCCCTGCCCTAATCACCCCAGGGCCTGGTACCAGGAAACCAGGGCAGCCTTGTGCTCTAGAGCCTGCTGAAGTTATCCAAACAGCCCACCCTAAATAAACATACTCTACCTGCTTCCCATGGAAACCACAGTAAAAGCTCCTGCCTCCATTTCACCCCCAATCCTTCTGCTTCCTGACTGACTGTCTTCCCACGTGGTCACAGGGCCTGAAGGCCCCTCCTCCTGGGAAGTGTGAGTGTAACAAACTACCTCTTCAGTGACAATTGTTCCTTGATTGATTGGTCTTACCATACCCGAATAATAATAAAGCTTACATTTTCATATACGCACACAGTATGCAGCCAGCACGTTACACACAGGTGTGCGCTCACAGCTGGCTGTCTCCAGTTACTCCTGCACACTGTGCTAGATGCTGCCTTGGAGCTTCTGTCCTTGCCATTTCTCCTCCAGAGACGATGACCCTCTTTCTTCTGAACCCTCCCTAAGACCTGATGAATGTCCCCACACTCAAGACCTCACCCCACTCAGGAGATTCTTTGGACACCTGCCGTGATTGCCAGCAAGGTGAAGCCCTGGCCATTGCTTTAATAGCACTTGACTTTTTCTTCCTGACACTTAACACACTCTCTGATTATCTGGGTGATTATTTGACTAAGGTCTGATTCCCCCCCTTAATGTTGGAAAGGTCCAAGAAGCAACAGCTGAGTCTATTTTTTCTCACTAATGCAGCTCTAGTGTACTGCCTGGGACATGGTGTGTGGCCACTATTTGTTAATTTAATGAGTGAATGAATGTCTTGGGGGTTCCTAGAAGTGGAAGAAAAGGGCTTGAAAGAGAGAATGAAGTCCAGCTAAAGAAAGCTGGAATAGAGTCAGAGAAATACTCTTTAATACTGTAAACACTGTCTCATTTTCTCCAGGCAGTTAAGTCATTGAAAATAATGCAAACTTGACAATAAAAAGTGTGAAATAAATTATAGTATATGCACATGATGAAATATTATAAAACCATTAAAAATCATGTCTGTAGTCTAAAGGTTTCACAAAAGTGGCCTAGTCATAGAAAGGAACATTATGTAGTTATTCAAATTATATAATGAATTTGTTTATTAATATGAAAAAATGATCTCAATGATGCTTTTCAGTAAGAAAAGACAGGATATAGAGCAACTTATATAGGTTAATGTTGACTTGTTTAAAGTTAGTATAAAATTATAAATATGTGTTTATAATATGTAAACCACATGAAAAATTGCATTTAAATGTAATGTCTTATACCAGCCTTATAAAGAAGATACTATTATTATGATTATTATTATTTCCACTTCAAAGATAAAGAGAAGGAACCTTTTCAAGGTAAAACACTTGCCAATGGATCAGGGATAACTATATTAATAGTGATTGTCTATAATTAGGATTCTCTCTCTCTCTCTCTCTTTCTCTCTTTCTCTCTTTTTTCTAAATTTTCCACAATTAATATGATTATAAAATAAAAAATTAACCCATATATTTAATTTTAAACATATTTAATGGCATAAAATATTAATAATATTTTCATCCATTCTTGTCAAAGCACAGTAGACTAATTTTTATCTACAGGTAACTTCTATTATTTAGAAAATGGAAACTATTTTAAATGAGTTTCACGGTGAATTTGCTCGAACCACCCCCTCATGTTACCATGAGGCTGTAATTGCCTTCTGTATTTCTATCTTTTTAATAAACTTCTTTAAATCTTAAATAAATAAATAAATAAATGAGTTTCTTATGCACTTTGTATATCCCAGATTTCTACAATAATCTTGTGTTTGCTGCCATTATTAAGCAATTTACCAAACTTGCCTACATTAGGCTACTTTTGTTTCAGACCAATCCCCAAAAAGTATCAGAGAAAAATGACACCTCTCATTCTACAACATCAAATGTGTAAGAAAAAGATTTTTAATGTTTTTACAACAAATTAATTTGTATTTCAAGTCCTGTTTTGCAAAAGTATAAGCCAAGACATTAGTACATTGCATTTTCCTTTCTTTCCAGTTAACATCTACTTTTACTCTCCCCAGGACTCCCTTCCTAGGATTTGTCAGAGTGTTTTACTGCATCTCAAAATATCAGGGGAAATTAACATTTGTTAATTTCAGAAATATCATCCTTCAGCTAGGTGTGGTGGCTCGCACGCTTGTAATTCCAGACAGGAAGATTGCCAGTTCAAGGACAGCCTTAGCCATGCAGCGAGGCTCTTAGAAACCCAGTGAGACCCTGTTTCCAAATAAAGAAATGAAATTAGGCTGGAGGCCTAGCTTGGAGATAGAATGCCTCTAGGTTCAATCCCTTGTACCAAAGAAAAAAGAGGAGGAGGAAGAGGAGGAGGAGGAGGAAGAGGAGGAGGAGGAGGAGGAGGAAGAGGAGGAGGAGGAGGAAGAGGAGGAGGAGGAGGAGGAGGAAGAGGAGGAGGAGGAGGAAGAGGAGGAGGAGGAGGAGGAGGAGGAGGAGGAGGAGGAGGAAGAGGAGGAGGAGGAGGAGGAGAAATAATATCATCCTTCCTCACATCAGTGGTATTTAAATACTGGTTACAATCAGATCCAAAACTGAACTAACCTGAGTTCACCCTTCTGACTGATCAGCACACTGGCCTTTGCTTGCTAGTACTAAGTCAAAAACTCCACCCTTCTTTGATTTAAAGTCAACCAGATTGACACAACTGATCTTTCCTCAGGTTGAGGATTTATTGTCAAAGGAGATAGAATCCTCTTTACCTAGAAAGGGTGGTCACACCAGGTCATCCTGGAGGGACTAAAAGAGTACATTGAATCCTAAGCTGGCAGCTGGCTTTGCCTGTTAAGTAGCCTTTCTGCTCTAGAGCAGATGGTGTTGGCACTGCCGCTAAGTCAGCCTGGAAAGACACAGACACGTTCAGAAGTTGACTTTGACTTGCCACACTAAATGTCCTTTGAGTGTGTATGCCTGTGTGTATATACACATATACAAATATACACACATATACATATATAATACATAGAATGTAATATCATTAGCTTTTATAGACTTGTTTAAGCTTAGTTTGCAGGCTGGCCTGCCAATGTATTTTTAATGCCTACATAACCCAGTGTTTAGCACACACTGCACTGTCTACTTATTTGTTGCATCAATGAATAAATATGTGAATGGTGAGTAAGTTCATCTTTTTAAAAAAAAAATTTGGTGGTACTGGGGTTCCTGAAAACCCTTCTACCTCCAGGCTACAGTCCCAGACCTATTTTATATTTTTATTTGGAAACAGGGTCTCTTAAGCCAGCGAGGCTGGCTTTGAACCTGAGTGATCCTCCTGTCTCTGACTCCCAAGCATGGGGATTACAAGCGTGTGGCACCACACCCGGCTTTTTAAAAAAATTTTATTGGTGCATTGTAGTTATACATCTTAATGGGATACAAGATGGTGGAGACATACATGCACACATCACCCAATTAGCCCTTACTCAATTCCTGCCCCATTCCCTCCCCCTCCCTCCTTCTCATGCTTGGCTTAGTGATTGACTTAGATACGTTTGTTAAAGTACATCACGTGCATTAGAGGATTTCCCTCTCCCCCCTCCCATCCCCTTGGTGTCCTTATTTGCTCATCTATAGAATCTCCTTCTTCATCTAGAGTACCTCCTATGACCAATTTCTCCCTAGCTTTCACATATTAGGGAAAGCATTTGATTTCTTATTTTTTGTGACTGACTAATCTCACTTAGCATAATGTCCTCCAGTTCCATCCACTTTCCTGTAAATGATGTAATTGTGTGTTTCTTTATGGCTGAGTAAAACTCCATTGTGTACATATTCCACAATTTTGTAATCCATTCATTTGTTGGTGGACATCTTGACTGATTCCATAGTTTGGCAATGGTGAATTGTGCAGCTATGAACATAGGTACGCAGGCATTAGTTTGGTAGTTAGGTTTCCTTTCTTTTGGGTAGATACCCAGAAGTGGTATTGCTGAATTGAATGGTAAATTTGTTTCCATTCTTCTGAGGATACTCCATACTGTTTTCCAAAGTGGTTGCACTAATTTGCAATCCAACCAACAATGTCTTAAAGTTCCCACTTCACATCTTCGCCAGCATTTGTTGTTGTTTGTGTGTTGAATGATTGCCATTCTAGTTGGAGTTAGATGAAATCCCATGGTAGTTTTGATTTGCATCTCTCTGATTGTTAATGATGTTGAGAATTTTTTCGTGCATTTATTAGCCATATGAATTTTCTTCTTTGTGAAGTGTCTATTTAATTCACTTGCCCTTTTTTATTGGGTTATTTGTTTTCTTAGTGCTGAGTTTCTTGAGTTCTCTGTATATCCTAGATATGAGTCCTCTATTGGAGGAGTAGGTGTCAAAAATCTTCTCCCATTCTATTGGCTCTCAGTTGAAGTTCTTGATAGTTTCCTTTGCTGTACAGAAGCTCTTTCGTTTCATGCAATTCCATGTATTGATTCACCTTTTAGGTTCTTGTGCCTTTGGGGTCTTGTTGAAAAAGTTTTTACCTGTGCCTATGTGTTGCAGTGTTGGACCTATGCCCTCTTCAAAACCTTAAGGTCTCTGGTCTAATATCCAAGTCTCTGGTGCATCTTGAATTGACTTTTGTGCAGGATGAGAAAGTGGGATTTAGTTACATTTTTCTGCATATGTTTAACCAGTTTTGCCAACACCATTTGTTGAACAGCCTATCTTTTTTCCAGTGTATGTTTTTGGCCCCATTGTTAAAAATCAATTGGCTGTAAGTGGGTGGATTTGTTTCTGAGTCTTCTATTCTGCTCCATTGGTCTATATATCTGTTTTTGTGCCAGTGGTATGCTGTTTGTATTATTATGGCTTTGTAGTATAGTTTAGTCAGGTATTGTAATTCCATCTACATGGTTTTTGTTGCTATGAACTACTTTGGCTATTCTGGGGTTTTTATTGTTTCAAATGAATTTAAAGACTTATTTTTCTATCTGTGAGGAATGATCTTGGTAATTTAATGGGTATTGCATTGAATCTGTAGATCACTTTTGGAAGTATGGCTATTTTGATGATATTTATTCTGCCAATTCATGAACATGGAAGATCTTTCCATCTTCTAAAGTCTTTTTTGATTTCTTATTTTCAATGTTTTATAATTTTCTTTCTAGAGGTCTTTTACCTCCTTGGTTAAGTTTATTCCTAAGTATTTTGTATTTTTGTGGGATATCCTGAGTAGAAGTGTTTTCTAGATATCCTTTTCAGTGGATTTATGGTTGGTGTACAAAAAAAGTTTCTGATTTTATTATTTTTTTTTGATGGTACTGGGGTTCCTGGAAATGCTTCTACCTCTGGGTTACACTCCCAGACCCATTTTAATATTTTTATTTGGAAAAAAGGTCTCTTAAGCCAGCAAGGCTGGTTTAGAACCTGTGTGATCCTCCTGTCTCCGCCTCCCAAGGGTGGGGATTACAAGCATGAGCCACCACGCCTGGCGGTTTCTGATTTTTTTAAGATTAATTTTGTATCCAGACACTGGGCTGAATTTGTTGATCAGTTATAAGCCTTTTGGTTAAATTTATTGGGTCTTCTGAATATAGTATCATGTCATCTGCAAATAGTGAAAGTTTGAGGGTTTTTTTCCTATTTGTACTCCTTTGATTTCCTTTTCTTGCCTTATTTCTTTGGCAAGAGTCTCAAGTACTTTATTGAAGAGAAGTGGTGATAATGGACAACCTTGTCTTGTTCCTGTTTTTAGGGGGAATTACTGAAGTTTTTCCCTATTTAATATGATGTTGGCTGTGGGCCTATTGTATATTGCCTTTATGATGTTGAAGTATGTTCCTTCTATTCTGATTCTCTGAAGTACTTTTATCAGAAATGGATGTTGGACTTTATCAAATGCTTTTTCAGTGTCTTTTGAATGATCATGTGATTTTTGTATTTGGTTCTGTTTATATGATGAATTACATGGATTGGTTTTCATATGTTGAACCAGCCTTGGATCCCTGAGATGAACCCTGCCTGGTCATGGTGTATGACTTTTTTTATGTGGTTTTTATTATTATTATTATTATTATTATTATTATTATTATTTTGTGGTACTGGGGGTGGAACCCAGAGGCTTTCTACCTCTGGGCTATACTCCCAGACCTATTTTATGTTTTATTTGGAAACAGGGTGTCACTAAGTTGCTAAGAGCCTCACTAAGTAGCTGAAACTGGCTTGAACCAACGCGATCCTCCTGTCTCAGCCTCCCAAGCACAGGCTCTGTGGTTTTGAATATGTGTTGCTAGTATTTTGTTTAGCAGTTTTGCATCCAAGTTCATCAAAGATATAGGCCTGTATTTGTCCTTCCTTGAAATATCTTTATTTGGTTTTGGTATTAATGTGATGTTGGCCTCATAGAATGTATTTGGGAGAGTCTTGATTTTTTTCTATTTCATGAAAGAGATTGAAGAGTATCAGGATTAGCTCTCCTATAAAGGTTATATAAAATTCACCTGGGAAACCATCTGGTCCTGGGCTTTTCTTTGATGGTAAGCTCTTTATTGCTGTTCCAATATCTTTGATTGCCATTGGTTGGTTTAAATTTTCTATATCTTCTTGACTCAGTTTAGGCAGCTTGTATTTATATAGAAAGTTGTCAATTTCCTCCAGATTTTCCATTTTGTTGGAGTATAGTTTTTCAAAGTAGTTTCTGATAATCCTCTGGATCTACACTGTCAGTATTGATATATCCTTTTTCATCTCTTATCTTGGTAATTCAGGTTGATTCATTCTCTCTATCTCTCTCTCTCTCTCTCTCTCTCTCTCTCTCTCTCTCTCTCTCAAGTGTCTCAGAGGTTTTGATATGTTGTATCTCTATTTTCATTTGTTTCTATAAATTTCTTGATTTCTCTCCTTACTTCTTCTATGACCCATTCTTCATTCAGCCCACTGCCACAAGGTGGGTGGGCTTATTTTCTTCTCTCTGATCAGACTTCTAATCTTCTTTTTTCCTGTCCCTTCATTTTTATTCCTCTACTGATAGTATTTTCTGGCTTTGTAAAACACTATTTTCGAGGCAATGGAGACTGTGTCAGCAGGACTGGTATGTTCTGCTTCCCTCAGTCACCATCTTCCCAGAAGTCAAGTTCATCTTTTAATAGAGAGCGAATATGTACAGAAAACATGCCATAACTATAACATAATTTGTATTTTTTTAAATTCATATGTATTTTATCCATAAAATACCACCTGAGAGGCTTACAGGAAAAAAGCATAGCTGATTTCTTTCCCCAGAGCTCCAGAGCTGGAGCAGAGGAATGCAGCTACTGTGACTGCAGGGATTCCTGGGGTGTAGGAAATACTCGGGGTGGTGCCACACTGTGTGGAGGCCTTGTGGCACACTGGGCCTCCTTGTTCTGTCCTTGTGCATACCAACTTCTCATCAAAGCAGCTCTTCTGAATGGAGGCATGCAGGAGAATCAGAGCCACCAGGCAGGCACTGCTCAATCTCACCTCACAGCCAGACTCTAGAGAGCTTCGGGGAGAATTCCTTTGCCTAGATATGGGAAGCCAGTCAGAGCTGATGGAGTGGTGACTCCCCACAGTGGCTACACAGGTTCAGACCTGTCTTTGAAGTCAACCAAGAATCCATTCACAAATATAGATCTTGGCTCCTAGAAACACATTCTTTTACATTAGCATAATCATGATTATAAACTACACAACTGCATTTATTTGAACACCAATAGACCGGGCATGATGCCCAGTACTTTGTTTCTAATTATTATAACCTGTCTGGAAGGTATTATTATCTCCATGTTACAAAGGAGAAAATGAGCCCTGTGGAGGATAAATAGCGTTTTCAATCCTCACAGCTGGGGAAAGGCTTGCCTTCTCATTGACTTTCACCACGCAGCGACAAGCCCCTGAAGTCCTAGGGGGCTGAGGTAACACTTGAGTGCTGGATTCCAGGCCAATCTGGACCTCAAACAACATAGCAAGAGCCTGTCTCTTTAAAAATGAAACAAGACAAAACAAAATCCATTGACTTCCCATTACCAAACATTCTGAAAAGATTTCAAAGAAATCCAGGGGTGTCCCTTAGGAGCCAACACAAGGGGAGGATCACCTGGCGGGTCCCAGGCTTCCTCTCCATAGTACACATTCTATCTATCTATCTATCTATCATTATTTATTTATTTATTTATTTCACAATTATGGGGGGTTGAAACCTAGGGAATTCTACCTCCAAGCTACACCCCCAGACCTATTTTTTTTATTCTTTATTTTGAAACAGGTTCTAAGTTGTGTAGGGCCTCACTAAGGAGCTGAGGCTGGCCACGAACCTGAGATCCTCCTGTCTCAGCCTTCCAAGTACTGAGATTACAAACATGCACCACCGTGCCCTGCCACAGTGAAAATTTTGATAAAGCATCTCTGACTTCATCTAGTCTTGATATTATTCAGCTGTGTATTATTTAAAACCGTTGCCTAAAAGAAGAAAATCTAAACTTTCTCATTCTGGCATTTCTGGCCCTTTAGAGACTTTCCCCAAGGCATCAACCCTTATGTAACCACATCCCTGTTTTTGAACTCTGTGGTTCCAGAATACGAGTCACGCTGTTGTGTCTTAAAACTCCTCAGGTCTGTTTGCCTACATGTCTTCTTTGGTTTCCCAAGTGCATGCCAGTTTTTCTGAGTTTTCTATGTCTAGCTGTCTAAAACCTTCATTTCCTAAATATTTCACTAGTTTCTGTCTTAAGAGCTATATATCTGTTTTTACAGATATATATATATATATGTGTGTGTGTGTGTGTATGTATATATATATATATATATACATATTGGGGGGGGGTAGTACTGGGGGTGGAACCCAGAGGCGTTCTACCTCCAGGCTATACTCCCAGACCTATTTTATATTTTATTTGGAAACAGGGTCTCACTGAGTTGCTGAGAACCTCACTAAGTAGCTGAGGCTGGCTTCGAACCCGTGCGATCCTCCTGTCTCAGCCTCCCAAGCGCGGGGATTACAAGCGTGCGCCACCACGCCCGGCTACAGACATAGATATTAACCTGAATAATCATCTATACCTACTTAGCCTCTTTGTTTAGACTTATTTACTGACTATAAGTAATGGGAAATCAGGTTCTTTTTCTACTTTGGCCTAATTAATTCTGTCATTTATTTTTAATTTTGGACCTCTATGTAAATATACATTATATGATAGGTGACATGTGCTAATATTAATCTGAGACAGATCCAATCATGATTATAATTAATAAGTAGATAATTTAGTTGATGTAAACAAAATCTCAGAAACAATTACCAAAATCACAAGTGGAAATGAAAAAAATTAACAACTTTGTATGTATTTAATAAATTGAATTCACGACAAGAAATTTTCCCACAAAAATGTAGTGTTTTAGCCAAGACAGACATGGTGGCACATGCCTGTAATCCCAGTACTTAGAAGGCTGAGACAGTAAGATCACAGGTTCAAGGACAGACTCTCATCAACTTAGCAAGACCTTGTTTCAAAATAAAAATAAAATAGAGCTGGGGAAAGTAGCTCAGAGGTAGAATGCCCCTGGGTTCAATTCTCAATACCACACATACATACACACATGTGTGTTTTTGTGTATGTGTGTGTTTATATTTCAATTGAGTTTATTAGTAAATTCTCTGCCACATTTAAGAAAACAATATAAATTTTACACAAATTATTTCAGAAAATAGAGGTATATGTTGAAAAGTGGTCTGCTCTTCACCATAACTTGATTCCAAAACTTGACACAAGTATTATAAATGAAGGAAATTACAAAGCAATACTTGTCATAAATATTGGTACAAAAATCCTAAATAAAACATTTTCAACTTAAATCTAGCAAAACATAAAAAGCACAATATTCCCTAAACAAGTGAAATACAGGGTTTGCCTAACATCTAAAGATCAATCAATGCAATTCACCATATTAATAAAATACAGAAGAAAATGGCATATGATCATCTCCATACACACAATAACTCACTGCAAAATATTTAATGTCCATAAAAACTCACCAAAACCAGGTAAAATTAAGCCTCCGGAGTCCAATATAGCCACCCAGCTAGCATTATATTTAGCAACAAAGTTTAAGTGTTTTTCTCTTCAGATTAGGAACAGGTATGTCTATTTGCACCACTTATATTCAACATGTTATGGGAGGTCTAGTCCTGTGCAATACGGTGGTGGTTCAACAGGGTGATATTGCCTTGTAAGAGACACTCTGCAATGCCTGGAGACATGTTTGATTTTCGTGACTCTGGGAGGAAGCAGAGGCTGCTGTCATCTGATGGGCAGAGGCCAGGGGTGCTGCCAAGCATTCACCAATGCTTGACATTGGACAGGATCAAAATGTCAGTGTGCCGAGACTAACTGCTTCAATGTAGCAAGAAGAGGAAGGAAAATGCTTTGAAAATTGGAAAGAAAAATAGAAAATCATCTTTATTCTCAGATGACATGATTGTTAATGTGGAAATGCCTACAAATCTATATTTCAAAACTCTACTAAAACTAGCACATAAATTTACAAAGATGACCAGCCATAATATCAATATAAATATAAAGTCAAAAACTTAGTTCTACTTTTGTGTGCTGTCAGAAAACAATTAGAAAATATTTTAAATAAAAACAACAAGTATATAAAATATCTCAGAATAAATTTTTAAAAAGGCATGCAAGACATCTGTATTACTAACTGCAACTCTTGAGGAAAGACATTTAGAAAACTAAATAACTGAAGAAATATAAACTGTACATGGTTCAGTAGATAGACTATTGTTAAGGTGTCAATTCTTTCCAAATTGATCTATAGATTAAACACAATCCTAGTCAGAACACTAAGGCTGTTTTGTAGATATTCACAATGTGATTATACAACAAGCTGATATGACTCACATTCTATGACTTAAAACTTATTACAAAAGTATTTAAGATAATGTGAAATTATTATTATAGATAACTAAATAGATGAAATGAGAACTAGAACTATACAAAAAAGTCCATTAATTTTTTTATTATTAAGAAATTTAATAAACTGAGCATGGTGGCACACACTTGTAATCCTAGCACTTGGGAGGCTGAGACCGGAAGATCGCAATTCACGGACAGCCTCGGCTACTTAGTGAGGCCCTCTGCAACTCAGTGAGACCCTGTTTCAAAATAAAGAATAAGAAATAGGGCAGGGAGTGTAGCTTGGAAGTCAAATACCCTTGGGTTCCATCCCCAGACCTGCAAAAAAAAAAACCAAACAAACAAAAAAAGAAATTCAATAAATAAACAAAAGGCAATTCAATGAGTAAATAATAATCTTTTAAAAAAATGGACCTGGAAAAACTAGAATAAATGTATGAAAAAAACTATAGCTCAACCTCTGTCGTACACCATACATAAAGAAGGAGAAACTGAGATGTTAGACTCCATGTTGTGTCTACGCTTCCACAGACCAAGTACCTTTATCTTCAGCTAAAATAAATCTGATTCACACAAAATATTCCCTGAAAAGAAAAATCAGATCTCATTTCTCAAAGGTAGTAAATTATTTTTCTGGTAGAACTAAAGCATTATTCTGATTATATGACCAAGAAGCTACAAGGTATTAAAGCTGAAACTAGAGAGCTACTTGTGTAATTTATCATTGGAAGGGATACCCTGCTCATTTGCATGCTACACATTTCCTCTGATTAATATTGTGCTTGTATGAATGTTCCTGGCTGCCCTTTGACACACATATTTGTCACAGCCCACACTGATGAACACAGAATCATTTCTGACTAGCCAACTGGCTATGTAACTTATCAGAATATGCATGCCTAATATTTCCTAATAAAATAATGAAGCAATACAGAATGTCCTCTTATTAAAACAAATACAAAAAAAATCCCATAGAAATAAAATTTTTTATTTAATTTTATTTTTGCAAAACTGGGGATTGAACCCAGGGGCATTCTAACTCAGAGCTACACCCTCGGCCCTATTTTTTATTCTTGATTTTGAAATGGGGTCTCACTAAGTTGCAGAGGACCTCACTGCATTGCTGAGACTGGCCGTGAACCTGGATCTTCCTGTCTCAGCTTCCCAAGTATTGAGATTACAAGTGTGTGCCACCACACCTGGCTTAAAAATAAAATTTTTAATAGAATAGAAACATTAAAAGTATAGAGTATGCTCATTCACAAACATATGAAAGGCAATCACTAAGCCAAACATGAGAAGAAGGGAAGGAAAGGGAATGAGGGGAATTCGGGAAGGGCTAAATGAGTGATATGTGCATGTATGCCTCTACCATCTTGTACTCCATTAAGATGTATGACTACAGCGCACCAATAAAAAATAATTTAAAAAGTATACAGTATGCTTATAGGGTGAAAAAGTACTATTGCACTTAATGAATTAATATCTAATTGATACCAACATTTTGTGCCACATATAGACTCTACAGATTAGTTCTATTAAAGAACATATTAAGCCGGGTGTGGTGGCACACACTTGTAATCCCAGGATTTGGAGGCTGAGACCAGAGGATCGAGGTTCGCAGACAGCCTCAGCTACTTAGTGAGGCTCTTTGCAACTCAGTGAGACCCTGTTTCAAAAAAATGAATAAAAAATAGGGCAGGAGGTGTAGCTTGGAGGTCAAATGCCCCTGGGTTTCATACCCAGACTCCCTCCCCGCCCAAAAAAGAACATCTTACTTTTCCTGAATGACTTAGTATAGTATAAATTATCCAGAGTACAGTTTAATGTAGTAAACTTTAATGTAGTAAATTTAATTAATGTAAATTTAATGTAGTAAATACTTTTTAAAATATCTTATTGAGGCACACTAATGTGTTTTGTGGAGCAAGCATGCCACTTTCAGGATCGAGACTGTGGGTTCTTCTCAATATTAATTTTAGGAAGTGATTGGCACCTTAGATATGTCAGTTATAGGCTCTCATATTGATGGAAACCACATTCGTTGTGGTTGTAGTCAGTTTAAAATAGTTTTGCTGATGTTGGGAATAGAATTCTAGAAAATGACCTCTCAGAGTTTCCCCAGAGATGAGCTGCCCAGTGAGTGGAGCTGCTTGCAGTGAGTTTGCTTAGTCACTGAGAGTCTCTGTCTGAGGACGATCTAATTCCTAACTCTTTTAGAGAGGAAATAGGAGTTTAGTGAGAAACTAAGATGGGGATGGACACCTTTAAAAGGAAAAGACAGCGATTCTCTTTCTGATACTTGGAAGTAAGTGAAATGTGGATAGATGGGGTCTGTCATCAAAGACCCATCGGTAACAAGACTTGGCCCCATTGCAAATTTGAAATAGTGAGAGCCAAGCTTATTTTTTTTTTATAAAATGGACTTTAGCATCTTACTAGCTAGTAAACATAGCAAGTGAATCAAACAAATTATAGAGAAATGGATGGAAATTTACAACTGAACACCAGGGCTTCCAGGTCAAAGAGGTGTCCACAAACGGTGGGCCCTAATGAAACACTGCTGACTCAGGAAGGAAAGCCCGAGGACATGCTGAGACTGGCTTCTCCCTCACATGGGCATGAGACCCTGAGGCACAACTTTGGAATCTAAACCTGGAAGTGATATTTGTAATTCATTGTGAGAGATACCATTACCATATATTTAGCAGTGCCCAATATACTTAATTGAATCTAGCAAAAAAGACAAGTGAGGATTCAGAAGGAGTGAAGACGGACTAAGCTTTTCAAGCTAAGATTCCATGTGATTAGGTTAGGTGAAGTGGTGCATGCTTTCTGCACCATCCGGTTCTATGCTGGAGACAAAGATCCCTGCTCAGGTGAACTACGCGGTGGCAGTGAAGACAGGATGAGAGGTGCAGTGTGTGACTAAGATGTGGTGTGTGGAAGACACACCATCTATTCTAGCCTAGGCTTCTGGAAAGAGACAGTGCTATATCAAAGCAAAAAGGTAAAATGCAAGAGGGAGAGAATCGGTACAACTGCGGGTTAACCTCATCCATGAAACCGTTCCTTTGCTTATAAGTCAATATGTTTGTTTCATTCAGCAGCCGCTGAGAAGTTTAAACACCGTCCGAGGTTATTAGTGTTTACTGAGCAACAAGAGAGCCTGCCTTGGCTTGGCAACAACGTATGGGCACAGCAATGACCCTTCAGAACTGTCTGGTTCTCAACCTCACAGCAAGACTTAGACCAAGTGTAAAAACAGACTTAATTTATGAGAGGCCTTTCAAATAGGATGCTGTCTTGTGCAGAGTAGTAAGTGGCACAGAGTGGCCCCGGCCTGCTGGGGCCTCTTCCTCAGACTTTTGGTTCTTAAAGAAACAATTTGTTTCCCACCCCGGGATACTTTTCTTAATCCAATATTCAGATTTAGCTCTTGAAAATAAAAATCCCTTTCCCCAGCTTTCAGTCTTTCCCCATCCTTTTCCTCACTCCTTGCACCTATATTCCTGGCCACAGGTCCTGCACATGCACCTTACCGTCCACAGCTCCTGCGCATGCTCCTTACCTGGCCGTAGTCTCTGCGCATGCACCTTACCTTCCACAGCTCCTGCGCATGCTCCTTGCCTGGCCGTAGTCTCTGCGCATGCACCTTACCTTCCGCAGCTCCTGTGCATGCTCCTTACCTGGCCATAGTCTCTGTACATGCACCTTAACCTTCCACAGCTCCTGCACATACTCCTTACCTGTCCCAGCTTTGGAGCATGTCTCCCATCCTGGTCTCCATAGTTGAGAGCCCCAGCCCAGTCTTTGTTTCTGGATCTGTTCCATCTGGGTCTTTTTTGGATAAACTCACAATACCAGCTGCTTTCAGAAGTACCTTGGTGGCTTCTGTCATTTACATTTACTACTCAACTTAGCACATAGACTCAGCTGCAGAGAAAGAGATGGAAGGGATTCTGCTCCATGCTTAGCAGTCTCATTTTGGGTCACAGAGGATTTTTCAGCTGATTGAGTTACTTTCCTTTAAAAGTTTGAGGAAATCTTGGCCCAATGAATCAATACATGGGAGATATAAATCTGTACATTAGAGTGCCTGTTATTCACTGTGAGAAAAATGACTGCCAAGAAAACAGAACTCTTGTGTCAGCTGGTTTGCAAGTTTTATTTTTCATCAGAAAAACTATTTGGAAAAATTATCAGTGATTTTTAAGTGACTATTAAAAATGAAAATTAAGAGAATTGGTTGGCTTTTCAGGATATTCTAAGAGATTAAGACAAAACCTAGTGAATGACTTTCCTTCGCCACTAGAACTCTTCTCTAGTAATCTGAGCTAGCTGTGTGCTGCAAAATAGAACTTCTCATCTCCATGGACAATGATGGTAAAATCTTAAAGCAAGTGCTCTTAAACCTGGTAATCTTTTGAAGTTGGAATTATATTTCTTTTTCTGACCACTCATATGCCGACTTCTCATTAGTGAAATAATTTGGGAATTAAAGCATAACAGTTTTACTTTGGAAAAAGGTTGTCTAAATTATGCAAAATAGATAGTCCTACAGTGCCTGAAAGGTACTTGGTGCTCAGTAAAAATGAGAATAAATGATAAATGCAGGAATGTAAATAATTCAAGATTATCTTTAAGATTAAGCTTTTAAGATTAAGAAATTTATGAAAAATAGAATTGGAAGTAGCCATTCTTTGTTAACTTTTTTTTTTTTACTTTGTTATGGTATGTCCCCCAAAGGCTGATGTGTTGAAGGCTCATCCCCAGTGCAGCTTTGTTCAGAGGAGGGGCTCCTGGGAAGTGGTTGGGTCAGGAGGACACTAACCTCATCGGTGGATTCATAATCTGATGTCATTTTGGGGAGGTGGTCGAAACAACAGGAGGAAGTAGGCAACTAGGGCATGCTCCAGGAGGATCTAATTTGTCCCTGGCCTTTTCCTTTCTCTTATTCCTGGTTGCTATCAGCTGAGCAGCTTTACCTTACCCCACCCTTCTACCGTGATGCCTCATATCATGTCCAGAACAAAGAAGCCCGCTGACCATGAACTGAGATACCATGACCATGACCTCTGAAACCACAACTCAAAATAAATCTGCCCTCCTTTAAGTCATTTTCTCAGGTGTTTTGTCACAGCGAAAAGTGGACTAACTCATTTCTAAAACCATTTCTGAGAAAGGGGGTGTAACACAGTTGTAGACCACCTGCCTAGCATGCACAGGTCCCTGAGTTGAATCCCCAGCACTGCAACAACAACAACAACAAAATTGTTCAACAAGACAAGCATTAAATATTTTTGAGGTGCTGTTCAATATTTTCTGTCCCTTGAAAAATAAAAATCCTAGCCAGGTGTAATGGCACACACTTGTAATCCCCATACTTGGGAGGCTCAGACAGGAGGATCGCGTGGGTTCAAAGCCAGCCTCAGCTACTTAGTGAGGCCCTCAGCAACCTAGTGAGACTCTGTTTCCAAATAAAATATAAAATAGGTCTGGGAGTGTAGGCCCGAGGTAGAGAGCCCCTGGGTTCCAGCCCCAGTACAACAGAAAAAAAAAAAAGAAAATGAAAAAGAAAAAGAAAAGCCTAACCAAAATCATAAAGTTCTTGTTTTTAATAAGCAGAGTAGCAAAAACTACAACTGCTTAACTGTAGATCTGTTTTGTATCATCTGCATATTGGTGTGATAGAGTGCTGCAATGGGAAACAGGAGGCGTGCGCTGGCTGCCAGACAGCTCTGTGAACTTGGTAAATAGTGCAGGATCATCATGGCAATGTGCACACCTCTTGGAGACAACATACCTGGTTTCTACAATGCATTCTACAAGCTTTGGGAAAGTTACTCAACTTGTTTAGCCCAAGTTTCTCATTTGTAAAATGAATGTTCTGATCGTTAAGCTTTTCAGGTCACTGTAGAAAGTATAGATATCTAGTTGCTTGACTTTGGATGAATTTACATGCTAATATGCCCACTATAACTTGAAAACATAGTACACTTAACATACCAAACACCACAGCTTAGCAACCTGGTTCGCGATCAGGTATTGTGGTGACTCCTTGTCACTGCAGCTGCTGGGTGCCGTGGCTCGCTGTCACTGCCCGGCATTAAGACAGAGCATTGCATCAGGTATCACTAGCCCAGGAAAGGATCCAAACTCAAAGCTGGAAGTGCAGGAAGATACAGATGTGTACCACCTTCACACCATCATAAAGTAAAAAAAAAAAAAAAAAAAAGTCAACCTGTCTGTGTATGAAATAATGTATATAAAACAATTATCCCTTTGCCTGGCATGAAATATAATTCTAAACTTTTGTGATGTAATTAAAAACATATTTTTGAGCTAGGTGTGGTGGGAGGCTGAACAGGAGGATCGCAGGTTCAAGGCCAGCTTAGTGAGGCCCTCCACAACTTAGTGAAATCCTGTTTCAAAATAAGTCATAAAATAAGGCTGGGGGTGTTGCTCAAAGGCAGAATGCCCTTGGGTTCAATCCCCAAAAACAAAACAAAACTTATTTTTTTTTGTCAATACCACTTATTTGGAGCTGATTTTGTGACCCCCCCAAATATACATATAACCTCAGAATGTGACTGTATTTGGAGATAGAGCCTTTAAAGAGGACATTAAAACAAAGTCATTAGAGTGAACCCTAATAAGGTATGATTTGTCTCCTCATATGAAGAGATTAGGAAACAGGCAAGAATAGAGGGAAGATGATATAGAGACAAGGAAAATATGGTCATCTACAATGAGTCAGAAGGAGCGGCTTCCCTGCCGATACCTTGATCTCAAACTTCTACCCATCAGAATTTATGAGAAAATGAGGTTTTGTTGCTTATATCACCTTATCTTGGTAGTTCATTATGGCAACCCTAAAAAACTAATGTACAGTAATCCCATTCTACCCTTGAGTCCCATATTCATAGATTCAATCAGCTGAAGATTGAAAAGATTTGGGGAAAATATTGTATCTAGACCAAACACATACAAATTTTTTCTTATCATTATCCCATAAGCAATATGATATAACAACTATTTACAAAACATTTATAATATATTAGGTATTATAAGTTAACAAAAAGATGATTTAAAACATATGAGAGAGTGTGCATGAATCCTGTGCAAACACAATTTTCTATAGAGACTTTAGCATCTGCAGATTTTGGTAACCAAGGTGGATCCTGGAATCATTCCCCTATAGATACCAAGGATGACTGTACTTCCTAAAGATGATAACACCATAATTTAAGCAAACAACATGAGATAAAGTAGCATTATATTATAATCTGCTAATCAGTTAATTATATTTTGATTTTATCTGCTTCTTTTATTTAAACAAGAAAATAAGACAGTGTCTCTGTAGCAAGCAAATATTTAAATGTCTCAGAATTATTAGGTTCCTAAAGTGGATTAAATTCCATTATTTTATTTAAAAAATCTTAAAAATCCTCACTTGAAAGATTTCTATTTTTCATAAACATCTAATTCCTAATTGCAATGAATAAAAAAATAAGCGTTTTAGTGAGCGGTCTACACACTTCATGAAAGAAAAAAAGAAAGACTGCTACTACCCAACCGAGCAGGAAAAATGCCTCTGAGAAGAAGCGGGTCTTGGGGGAGGACTTTTGCCTCCCTGCCTGCCCCCTCACTTCCCGGTCTGTGCCTGCCCTCCCTGGGCACAGTAGGGATCTTCAGGTGACTGGCTCCTTAGTAGCCACACAGTGTGTGTGTGTGTGTGTGGGGGGGTCATCCAGGCAACTGCTGGGGAGGGTCTGGGCAAGCTGTTGCCCTGGATATGTCACTTCCATGATAGGTTAGTTTTTGATAAGGTACCCAGGTATGGTATGTAGAGAGTAGGACATTTCCATGATTCCAGTTAAAAAGTCAGGCTGCAGCTTCAATCTGGATAGCAGCTGAGCATAGGTTATGTGCAAATGCCTGATTTTTAAAACCAATTTATTGGTGTATTGTAATTATATATCATGGTGAGATTCAAAGTGATGTGTTTGTTCATAGGTGGACACATTCTTGGTGTGTTTCATTCTGCACCCCACCTGGCTCCCTGTTTGGTTTTAAGACAGAGGAGGTTGCTCCATTTCCTATATTCCCACCAGAGATGGAGAGCTACTCTCACTAGAGTACCAATCATCACCCTGGCTTGTGTATCAACTTCTTATAAAAAGGCAAAAAAAGGGCCAGAGAAAAATGAAAAATCAAACATGCAACCTTGTTATGCTCAATTGGAACCTCGATGGAAACAAAATAGTACCGCAGTAAATAGGCTGTAAAGCATAGTAAACCCCTCTCCAGAGGTGGCACACCATGTGACTTTCAAGCCAGATTCTCTCTGCTCCCTTTATGTTAGCCAGAGGAGCACAGTTAGCTCCACTCCATTAGAATGGAGGTCGGAGGGGCACAGTTTGCTCCTCAGCCTATAAATAGTCACAGCTGTTACTTCCTAGGGGCAAAGCTTCCATCTGAAGATTTTTGTCACAATGCTTTTTGCTGACTTTCCAGCTTTCCAATTTTGAATTCTATGATCCACTGAGTATTTTAAGCTACTAAAGAAAAATAGTTACATTCTTGACTTAATTTTTAAATGTTCTTTACAATATTTTCATCATTTAGATCAGGCTTTAATTTCAGAATCCTTAGTTTAGGGGATGTTCTGTTCTCCTGGGAGCCAAGAGGCAATTCCCACGCCACAGTGACAAAGTAATGAAGGTTGCCTGGGACTCCTAATCTTCTCTATCAAGGGAGGAGGAAGGCTGGGAGAAAGGAAAGTCTGTGTCTGTAGACCCTGGAGAGTTTTATCAGTCTGCGAAATCTCTTCCAGTTCTTTTCTGATTCCTTATGACTGTGGCGGTGATGTACCTGGTAACTGTAACTTGAACGGCTTTTAGTAACCTGCAAAGGTATGATTTTAATTCAAATGCAAATATCCGTTCTCCCAAACACTGACTGTTTTCATGCTTAGCTTAATTTTATTTCTTGCCTGGTGCTAATGTGAGGTGATTTAAATATGAATCAAGTGCAGAAGGATAAAAATGTAACCACCTCCTTCTACTTGGTAAAATCATGCCGTATACCAAGGCCCACTTCATATCCCTCTAGAAGCCTCATGAATGGTTTTCTAAGAGGATTTAATCCCATAACTAGGTTACAGGCATCATGCTTGCCCATCTGTGATAACCCTCCTCATATCAGAAACGTCTCTCACCGGAGGATTATAAACTTCTTGAGGAGCATATGATTTCATACTACACAGTTCCTCATATCCACAGGTTTCACATCAACAGATCCAGCCAACTTTTCAAATATTTTAATTTCTGAAAATATATTTTAAATTTCATCTGTACTGAATATGTAAAGATTTTTCTTGGCATCACCCCTTAAACAATACAATATAATAATTCTTTATGATGCCTGTACATTTAATTGGGTATCATAACTAATCTAGAGATTATATAAAGTATGCAGAAAAGGATGCGTGTAGGTTATAGGCAAATACTTTGTCCATTTAATATAAGGGACCTGAGTATCTAAGTAGGTGTTAGAACAAATTCTGTACAAATACCAAGGAATGTCTGTATTCTCAGAGCCCTGCACCGTTACTGGAATATATCAGAGATCATAATCCACATGAGCTCAACTGAGCTTCTATATGAGCCTCAAGGCTCCTTTGAAGTCAGACACCACTGGCCACCACGATTAATGAAGATTCATCTGTAATCAAGACACTGATAAATACTGGATATGCACAATAAATGCTGAGATTGTAGCTGTCACTAATATTCCCCTACCCTCAACCCAACCCCATCTTTCAACTGTCTTAATAATTTTGTTTGAGGAGACAATGTGCCTGACTCAATAATCTCAACTTTCTATACTTTCTTTGCATTGGAGGGTGATGCTACTTAAAAGTGACACCATTTGTGGACAATTAAATATAATCTGAAGCCAGGTGTGGTGGCGCATGCTTTTAATCCCAGCATTTGGGAGGCTGAGACCAGAGGATCGTGGTTCACGGACAGCCTCAGCTTAGTGAGGCCCTCCGCAACTTAGTGAGACCCTGTCTCAAAGTAAAGAATAAAAAATAGGGCAGGGGGTATAGCTCAGAGGTTGAATGCCCCCGGGTTCCATCCCCAGGCCCGCAAAAAAAAAAAAAAAAAAAAAAAAAAAAAGGGCAGGGGGTGTAGCTCAGAGGTCGAATTCCCCTGGATTCCATTCCCAGACCCACAAACAATAATAATAATAACAATAACAACAACAACAACAACAATAATAATAATAATAATAATAATATAATCTGAGCCAGACATAATGACACTCGCTTGTAATTCCTGCATTCGGGAGGCTGCGACAGGAGGATCCAGGTTCGAAGCCAGCCTTAGCTACTTAGTGAGGCCCTTCAGAACTCAGTGAGATCTTGTTTCAAAATAAAGAATAAAAAATAGGGCTGGGGGTGTAGCTTGAAGGTAGAATGCCCCTGGGTTTCATCCCCAGCACAAAAAATATATATAGTCTGAGCGTTTCTGGGAAATTACCTTCTTGAATTTAAGCCTTTCTTGGGTCAATTCTCTGTTCCTTTCAGCTGAATGAATATCTGTCAGTATAACACAAACAATCCCAAAGTACTGCTGAAGTGCTGCAGCTCTCTCTAAGAGGATCATTGGAGCTTGAATGTTGACACCTCATATCCTGAGCCTTTTATTTCTAGACCCATCTGAGATCATGTCAGGGGGTGGACGAATGAGAAGAATTGAGGAAATACACCTTCCTCTCTTTAAAAAAAAAAAAAAGGGAAGAGGATTATAGACCGTATTACTATTGTTAGATGCAGATCCGATGTGGGTGTTTGTTGTAGTGGGTTTTTTTGTTTGTTTGGTTGGTTTTTGTTGTTGTTTTGGTGGTACTGGGGATGGAACTCAGGGGCCTTTTATCTCCGGGCTACATTTCCCAGACCTATTTTATATTTTATTTGAAAATAGGGTCTCTTAAGCCAGCTGAGGCTGGCTTCGAGCCTGTGCCATCCTCCTGTCTCCACGTCCCAAGTGCGGGGATTACAAGCGTGCGCCACCATGCCCAGCTCGGGGTGTTTATTGTAAAGGTGTACGAATGCTAAGGAACCCTTTCGATAGAGCCTGCATTCTGAAAGGGTTAAAGAACTGAGTTGAAGGATCAGTCCCCCAGTGCTATGAAAGCCTCCTGAGCAACAGTGTGGCACTTCAGTGGAGACCACACAATAGGAAGCTACATAAGGTTTTTCTGTCTCTCTAAATAATGTCCTCACAGATGTTGCCATTCCACTGAACTTTAGAAAGAGGCAGCGCAGGACAAAAAATTCCTAATTGCAAACAAATTATGGCCAAGAGCCAAAACAATCTGCAGAGGAGACAGTAAAGGAGTCTGTGGGGGGTTTTATTTTTATTTTTGGGGGAGGTGGGAGGTACCAAAGGGATTGAAATGAAGATATACTACTGCTTTTTTTTTTTGCCTTTCTTTTAGAACGACCCTGGCCCTTAGATCATCTTTTGTGTTTAAGGCATTGTGATAAGCATTCACCCCAGACTGGGAAAGCAAGCTCACTCCCACCAACCATGGGTAAATATAGTAAAACAGTTGAAAGAGCCAGGATCCTCGCTATAGGGAGCGACCGATATCAACAGGACAATAAAGGGGCCTCCAGCTGGCCTGCTGGGTGTTCTGGATCTCAAACAGCTGCCTCCGGATGTGAGATTCCACCTTCCACAGCCTTTCAGCGGAAATATTTACTGGCTCACTCATAGGACAGAAAACCTTCACAATAAAGCAAGTTGGCATAGTGGTCCAAGGTGGGAGCTGGCAGGGCTTCCTGAAGGAGCCCGCCTCCAGTGGAGGCCGGAGATGCCTCTCATCACACAGGGCCCAGGGCTCTGGGAGGGGCCTGCTCATTTATTCTCTGTATTTCTGGATTAGATTTGTTAATATCTCCATCCTAGTATTGATGGGGAGAAAACATAAATACCTTCTGGAAAATGTGTGTGTGTGTGTGTGTGTGTGTGTGTGTGTGTGTGTGTGTGTGTGTGTTTATATGAAAGGAAGAAAGACCCCAAAAAGAGCCTCCTTCTCCCTAGAGACTAATATGTATCTGCAGTTACTCAAACGATCCCTAAATAAATATATTTAAAGCAAGGCACCACGGCGTACACCTGTAATTCCAGCACTTAGGAGGCTGAGACAGTAGGATCACAGGTATGAGCCCAGCCCCAGCTACTTACAGAGATCCTCAGAAACTCAGACCCTATTTCAAATAAAAAATAAAATGGGCTAGGGGTTTAGCTTGGAGATAGAATGTCCCTGTGTTTAATCTTCAATACAAAAAAAAAAAAAAGAATATTTACAGTACTGTCTGCATAGCTCAAGCACAAGAAACAGAATAGAAAAGAAAAGGGATAGACTAAAATAAAAAGTGAGTCTTACACGAAAGACTGTTTCAAGTGCAGCCTGGTTTCAAGAGCTGCTCCCTTCTTCTCCTGCCACCTGCCTACCAGGTCTCTGCCAGCGTGACTTGCCAAGGCCAGTGACTCAGCAGAGCGCGTATCCAGCAGCACGGAACGACAGCCCTGGAAGCTGAACGTGGGTCTCTCCACTCTTGGGTGCATATAGTAAGCGATGAGGCACCATATCGTTGCTCCTACTGTTTCCATCTTAAAATGTGTGCTCACTGCTACGTGCATTTCTTCGCGTTCCTAAGTTGCCTGGGTATTATAAAGCAATTCGGTATAGGGCTGTTTTAGAGACCTCCTGCCGTCTTCAGTCTCAAGCCTGCTATTTCTTTAACTGATTTGGCATTTAGAACAGCTGGATAGCTCCAGCCCCTGCCAAATGTAGCCTGGAGCTGCGCATCAGGGGTGTGTTGCTTTGCGATATGATTAAATGAAAGCATATGCTTTCTCTTTCATTGGCTTGCTCTGCGGCTACAACTGAAATCAATCCAATTGGTAAAATCCTGATGCAGCAAAGGATAAACCCCAAAGCTTACTACTGTTGCTGAGAAAGCCCAAACACAGCTCCCTAACACCCTTGGGAGTTTACCCTTTACCTGAAGCCATGAATTTCCCTCCCTGTTGAAAAGCATGAGAATGCCATTAGATGGAGCTCAGTGAAAGAAAGAATAGAGGATGGTATTTTTCTGGATTAAACAGAGATTTTTCCTGAAAGGTCTTCATTCTGGTCTGAGCTTCTATATAAGGGAAGTTTTCCCATTTAAACCCAGAAGACAGCTCTCTGGCAGTATTATCAGTAAAAACCCATAAGCACTAACATTAGATATGAAACTGCTAAGTATGAGATATAGGGCTGTAGGTAATGGGATAAAAATACATCAGGGTAATCTAGCTTATACTATGCTAGAGTTTAGAGTATACCAGCAAGCCCATATTTTCTTATAATTTATAAAATTCCTTTCCCCTGCTCCTCAATCATGCCCACTGCTAGGAGAACATTTCTGTGTCCATATATGAAGAAAGCTGGCATCAAAGGTATATGTGGCATATGAAAAGAAAAAAATACTGTTAATGTTAGAAAGAAGTTTTCTGTCTGTCATTGTATAATGATAATCAAGCTGGCAGAGTCAACTTCTGCAGCCAGGTGAGATTATTCTGTTTTGTTTTATGGCTAGGATCAAATCAGAACATGCAGGCTGGGGCTGGGGATGTTACTCAGTGTTAGAAGTGCTGGCCTGGCATGCACGAGGCCTTGGATTTGGTGCTTGGCACACTCTCAACCACCACGACCAAATGCAGAGTCCTGTGTTTTAGGAAAAATCCATTTTCCAGGGGGTAATCCTATTATTCTGAGTATCACAGGAGGAAAACGTAATGATGTCTTTGGAAACACCCAACCAATCTTACTGGTTGGGTATTTCTTTGGAAATACCCAACCAGTAAGATTATTTGATTGTATCATCACCAGGGAAATTTGTGAAGAACACTGTATTTATGAACTTGTGGCTGCTGGAGTTTATACTATAATAAAGATAAAAACATTAAAAGTAAAAATAAAAATCTTAAGCCGGGCACGGTGGTGCATGCTTGTAATCCCAGCATTTGGGATACTAAAACGGGAGGATCGTGGTTCACATACAGCCTCAGCTACTTAGTGAGACCCTTTGCAACTCATTGAGACCCTGTTTCACAATAAAGAATAAAAACCAAAATAGGGTTGGGGGTGTAGCTCAGAGGTAGAATACCCCTGGGTTTTATCTTCAGTACCACAAAATAAATAAATAAATAAATAAATAAATAAATAAATAAATAAATCTATCTTTCAAGGGGAATTATTGGGGAATGAAATTGGCCAAATTATGTTGTGTGCATATACAAATATATGACAATGAATTCCAGTATTATTTATAATTATAATACACCAAGGAAAAAAAGCATCTTAATATAATCATTTATATCCCATATTAAACAACAGTAAGTGATATGAATACAATCAGCGATAAGATGCTATAATTTTTAACTGAATTTGGCTCTATAAATTAATTTGTATCTATATGTTTTTGAAAGATGTAATTTTCTTCCTTTTCAATTTGTGTGTCTTAGTCCACTTTGTGCTGCTGTAACAGAATACCTAAGACTAGGTAATATTTAAAGAACAGAGATTCACTTCTTACAGTTCTGGAGAATGGAAAGTCCCAGGTCGAGGAGCCTGGATCTAGCAGGACCCTCCTTACTGCAGCATCCTATGAAAGAAGGCAAGATGGCAAGGGAGTGTGCTTGTGAAAGACAAACGGGAAGGGGACACAATGTATCCTTTATTCAGCAACCAACCTCCATAATAACTAACCCACTTCCACAATAAAGACTAATCCATCCATGTGAGCAAAACCTCTGGACCCAATCACCGCCTGAAGATCCCACCTCCTAATACTGTTGCACTGGGGATTAGATTCCCAATACACGAGCTTTGGAGGATACATCCAAACCATAGCAGTGTGCATCTACACAATCCTCCCATCCACGCAGTCCTTCCCTGCTGTGCCATATACATCACTTGACACATCGGAAAAGATAAGCTTTTAAAACATGCTTCTAAGTCAAAATATATTCTAACTGTACTGGGATGGTCTTTCTTACAGAATTTGGGATAAGTTCATAAATAGAACACCTTTCAGTGAAAAACTGAGCCATAGTAAATCTTTTGATATAAATACAAGTTCACATGCTAAGTGTTCATTAGGCAAAATACTCACACGAAGTCATAAATTGTGGTGCTTCCTACGTAGTTGGCAGACATTCCCAGTTTAGTCAGCTAGCTCATGTTTTCCAGAGGTCCTCGGAGTCTAGCTTGGGAAGGCAGGGAACTAGAGAAATTCTGTCATCTGCCCTCCTGCACTGGACCTCCCATTCCTGTGCTTCCATCCATCTGCTTTGGGTCTATTTATATATACACACAAAGGTGGTGTCAGGTAACAACAGACTTATTACTGACCCTCCAAGAAGATATTTCCTGTCAAAGAATAAGGGAAGAACTTTCAAGTGGTAGAGGGAAAGATGGAAGGAGAATTAGAAGATACCGTAACATAACTAAAGAGAAGTATTAGCCTAGGGTTCAAATTTAGATGCAATATTTGATTCACCATTAAATGCCTAGGTGAAATGTTAATTTGGAATTCTAGTCCTGCATTGAACTCCTTTTAAAAAGAAAAACTGAGCCAGGCATGGTGGCGCATGCTTGTAATCCCAGCACTTGGGAGGCTGAGGCAGGAGAATCTGGGTTTGCAGGCAGCCTCAGCTACTTAGTGAGGCCCTCCACAACTTAGCCAGACTCTGTTTCAAAATAAAGAATAAAAAATAGGGCTGAGGGTGTAGCTCAGAGGTAGAACACCCCTGGGCTCAATCCCCAGTACCATGGGAAAGAAAAGACTGAAAAGATTCCCCAGGACTCAGTAACTGATTGGGGAGTGAAAGAAAAAGATCAAAGATGATGCGGAGCTCCTGGCTTGGATCGTCAATAGATGACGCTGTTGTTCACTGATATCAGGTGGAGGCTTCTGCAAGTCGAGGTCAGGTTGATGAACATGGACTATGTCTGTCTATATTGGGTAAAAGGCAGTGTTATAAAGAATAAGTAGTCCTATTTTATATTTATATATATAATACCTTACAGTTCTCAAATTATTTTCACAAACACTCTCATTTGATTCAGCAACCCAAAGAAATAATTAGCCTAATTATCAAACTGAGGATCCACATGCTTAAATGATCTTTCAAATGCCACAGGGTAAGTAGATGTTAGTGGGGGTTGAACTTTAGTTTTCTAACTTTAAGTCTTCAGACCACTGAAATAACAATTATTCCTCTTCTTCATACATATTTTGTTATTGTTTTCCAATTAGAGTACATAGCCTCTGAAAAAGAGTATAGTTGTATATATTTAGTTCTGGAGGGGTTGTTTTGTGTGTGTGTGTGTGTGTGTGTGTGTGCGCGCGCACATGTGTGTGTGTGTTTGTGGTACTGGGGATGGAACCTAGGAGCATTGTACCTCCAAGCTACACCCCCCGCCCTATTTTTTTAGTCTTTTTATTTTTGAAACAGGGACTCACTGAGTCGAGAAGGGTCTCTCTAAGTAGCCGAGGCTGTTCACAGACTGTGATCCCCCCCCCCCCGTCTCTGCTTCCCGAATGCTGAGATTACAAGTGTGCGCCACCACGCCCCTGGAGTTTTTTAATCTTAGCACTTTTGACTGTCTAAGCCAGGGCTTGTTTTCTTTCTTTTCTTTTCCTTTCCCTTCTTTTCTTTTTCCAGTAGCACAACTCTGATAAGTAAATATATCTCCAGCCAAAGATTCCCTGAAGGACAACTTATCCCTGGATGAAATTTTCTTATTTATTCCAGTCACAGTCCTGGGCAATAGGAGTGTATCACCATAAATTTCTGGCAAAAACTACTATGCTTCCTGAAGTTCTTTTTTTGTGTGTGTGGTGGTACTGGGGGTGGAACCCAGAGGCTTACTACCTCCAGGCTGTACTCCCAGACCCATTTTATATTTTATTTGGAAACAGGGTCTCACTAAGTTGCTGAGAGCCTCACTAAGTAGCTGAGGCTGGCTTCGAACCTGCACGATCCTCCTGTCTCAGCCTCCCAAGCGCGGGGATTACAAGCGTGCGCCACCACGCCCTGCTCTGAAGTACTTTTAATAGAAACTGGTCCAAAGATGAAGTTAAAGGTGACCATGGAGGCCTTTGCCTTTTTAGCACTTGAAACAGTGCTTAACTAACCAGAGAAGATCTTGAGGGTGAACAGCCTTTGTGTTAATTAGAGGGTTAGTTTTATAGAGATCAATTTGGCAAGAGAAGAGGGACATTTTTTCTTTCCAAAGGTGTGTGAGGCCAGCATGATAACCACTACACCATGAAGAGAAACACACCAAGAGAGGTTGTGTGCATACAGGAATGTAACTCTTGAACCTCACTACAGTGCACCACTACAATCTCACTACATTGCACCAATAAGATTATTTTTAAAATATTCAAAATATATCTACTGAAAAAGCCAAAAGTAGGTGTGTGCACAATGATGCACGTGCCTTCACACTGAAGCAGTGATCCTCGGCACCATCATGTATATTGTATTCATTTAGCAATCCCAGACACACAGGACGAGCTCAGTAAAGGGCAGGAGCTGGGACCTGAGCACACTGGGACTAGAGTCTATTTCTATCTCTGCTACTAACCAAGTAGTAAGCCCTTTGGCAGGACTCAGAGTCCTCATTCATAAAACGAGAAAGGTGGAATATAGTAACTCTTAAGTGCCTTCCAAGCCCAGCATTTATTTGTGATTTCATGATTCTCAGTTCCCTATTTGAAAACCTGGGGACTGCATTTTGTACATGTTACTGAATTTAAACTTCAAACAACCCAGAATTAAAAACATTAATATTCAGTAAAATGTATGCTTGTTCATACTGAGTGGGGGAAAAAAAGACTATCAAAAGTCTTGCATCAGTTGAAGTTGGATTTTATTGCCAAATGAATTTGTCGCAAAAGCAAATAAGAACTCTTGGCTTTCAGACCACTAGGCTTCGGATTTGTGGGCATGCCATTGCATTGTATACTCAATTTTGATTACTGATAATTGATAAATAAACCCTATTACAAAAAAGTAGAGCCTACTAAATAAAACTAGGGTAATTTCCTCTCTGGAGGGTAGAGTTTCAAAGTAAAACTTGACCTGAGTGTGGTGGCGCACGCTTGTAATCCCAGCTTTCAGGAGGCTGAGACCAGAGGACACCGGTTCACGGCCAGCCTCCGCTACTTAGTGAGGCCCTCTGCAACTCAGTGAGACCTGGTTTCAAAATAAAGAATTAAAAAATAGGGCAGAGGGTATAGCTCAGAGGTCGAATGACCCTGGGTTCTATCCCCAGACCCACACACACAAAAAAAAGTAAATCTTTTCTTGTTTTTTACAGTACTGGGGAGAGAACCCAGAGACATTCTACCTCCAAGCTACACCCCCGGCCCTATTTTTTATTCTCTATTTTAAAACAGGGTCTCACTGAGTTTGCAAAGGGCCTCAATGAGCAGCTGAGGCTGTCGGCGAACCGCGATCCTCCTGTCTCAACCAACTGAATGCTGGGATTACAAGTCTGCGCCACCACGCTCGGCTTTCTTTTCTTAATATTTATTTATTTTCTTTTGGTTCCCAAATCTCAAAGCTGCCACACTAGGCATTCTCTCCATCTTGATTTTCATTCTACGATTCCATCATTATGCAAAAATTATTACCTCAATTAGTACATGTATATGGGGAAAATATGAATGAAAAAACTAAATCTTTTAAATTTTATACAAAAGCATACAGTTTGGGGGATATTACCTTTTATGTAGTAATAACATGAAAGCTATCAAAATAAATCTAGCTCAACGCAATTTAACAAATAAAGAATTATTTTCTGTGTTGCTGGATTTTTGTTAAGGTCACATTAACCTGCATTTTAGTCAAGTGCAAAGGAAAAAGGTTCAGTGAGCATTGTTTCCCGAGGGCCTGTTGTTCCTGCCTAGCACAGATACCGCGTTCTCGAGATGGACTTGTGTCTGCTCCTGGGCGCTCAGTTCCCACAACTGCTATTAATAGCGCTGCCGCCCATGGCTCTTTCCACCACTCACTCAGCACTTTCTGTCACACACTAATAATACTCCACATCAGAAAGACACCATTGGGCTAAATATGTCAAAAGTCTTTGCCAAATAGAAAATACATGTTTACGATACTAAAAGGGAAACTAAGGCAGGTGGTGAGCGAGCAGTTAGCCAAGCGATGTTGCCACAAGGAGCTAAGAGCAGACCACACTTGTCTCACACACTCTCGGCAGCCCGTGGAAAGCTTCAGCTGTAGGGAGTGTAAGCCCCAGAAAAATCAAGAGAGAGACTGGGCGAAGGACCGAGGAAGGAAAAGGGTAAAGGAGAACTGGTGGAAGAGTATTAGTGACAGACATTTGCCACGAAATGCCCAGAAGTAACCAGGTGTGGTGGGACACGCCTGTAATCCCTGTACTTGGGAGGCTGAGATGAGAGGATCGCAGTTTGATGACAGCCTCAGCAACTTAGCGAGACTCTGTTTCAAAATAAAAAGGGGGAGGAGCTAGGAGTGTAGCTCAGAGGTAGAATGTTCCTAGGTTCAATTCCCAGTACAAAAAGAAAGAGAGGATAATCTCCGTGCTTGGGAGGCGGAGACAGGAGGATCGCTCTGGTTCGAAGCCAGCCTCTCTGGCTTAAGAGACTCGGTTTCCAAATAAAAATATAAAAAATAGGTCTGGGAGTGTACCCCGGAGAAGGGTTTCATCCCCAGTACCACCAGAAGAGAGAGAGAGAGAGAGAGAGAGAGAGAGAGAGAGAGAGAGAGAGAGAGAACAAAGAGAGGGGGAAAATAAATACACAGCAGTTCAATTGTCTATTTTGTCTGATTCAATACTCAGCAACATTGCTGCTGCTATTTTATTATTTGTTTATTTGTTTGTTTATTTATTTATTGGTGGTACTGGCGTTCCTGGAAACCCTTCTACCTCCGGGCTACACTCCCACACCTATTTTTATATTTTTATTTGGAAACAGGGTCTCCTAAGCCTTATTCTTGAAGGATTCTTGGTAAAGGCTTTCTAGGAGGAAGAACGAGGCTGCAACTGCAGGGGGAGTGAGTGGACCTAGGAGCTGTTCCAAAGGTCAGAGCGCAGAGAGACTGGCTTCAAACCTGCATGACCCTCCTGTCTCCACCTCCCAAGCGCCGGGATTACAAGCATGGGCCGCCACGCCCGGCCTGCTGCTATTAATAATAATTATAAATGTATAGTGACCGGTACTGTGCCAGGTGTTAGGAGTACAATATTGAACAAGACATTTGAAATGTAAAGTTAGTGGTATAAAAGAACAATAATAGATTAATAATTTTTCAAGTGGAATGTATTGGCTCATGCCCGTAATCCCAGTGCTTGGGAAGCTGAGACAGGAGGAATGCAGGTATGAGGCCAACCTCAGCAGGTTAACTAAAACCTATTTCAAAATAAAATGGGCTGGGAGTACACCTCAGGCGTAAAATGCCCCTGGGTTCAACCCCCAGTACTAAATATATATAATTTCAGAGAATGATAAATGCTGCAAAAGAAATCAATCAAATAATCAAGTAACTCTTGACTTGCATAGAATGTTCTTGAAGCATTCTTGGTAAAGGCTTTCTAGGAGGAAGAAGGAGGCTGCAACTGCAGGAGGGTGAGTGGACCCAGGAACTGTTCCAAAGGTCAGAGCGCAGAGGGGAAAGGGTTGGAAGATTGCTGGGAAATAACAGAGGCAGGGGGATGGAGTTCAAGAAGTGGCAGGACCCACGACTAGGGGTCTAATGAATCAGTCAGGCATCGAGGGCAACGAGAAGGAAGGACCTGAAGGAGTTAAACGAAGGAGATATATTTGGCTTATGGTTTAGGGGAACATGCCTCCTGGCCTGTGAAAGATGAATGGGGAAAAGTGAGACCATTGTTAGAAGGCTGATTTGGATGAGGATTCTGAAGGACCCCAAGAGAGATCTCAGTATTGGTCTGAGACCGAAGACTAAGGGCTAGTTAATAACAGAAGAGGACATTACCTGTTCATGTCATGTTCTTCAAAGCCTGTGATCATTATACATTTGCATGTATCTGTTTATGCTTTCGACCTGACATTTCTATAGGATTAAAATATGTTTATTTCTTGGTGCGTATGCATTTTCATTTCATAATCCAAATATACTGCCAGGCACGGTGGCACGTGACTGTAATTCCGGCAACTTGGGAGGCTGAGGTAGGAGGATCGCGAGTTCAAGGTCAGCATGGGAAGCTATCAAGACCCTATCTCAAATAAAAATTTTAAAAGGGATGGGGATATAGCTCAATGATAGAGTTCCTGGGTTCAGTCCAACTAGAACAAAAAATATAGATAGATACATAAGACATCTAAAAAGACTATATTGTTAGACATGCAAGCATTCACACTGACATCAGATGAATTTTACACATTCTATAGAATATTAAAAACTCAATTATATTTCTTTTCAATATTATCTTCTAGGTTAAAAACTCTAATATCAACTCTCCTCTAGCTGTCCCTTTATTACTGTATTCATTTTAGATCTTCCTACCACTCTCTTTGTCCAGGTTAACCAGTGGGTTTCCTTAAATGTTGAATTAGCATTGCAATTGAAAAGCCATGCATGTACACTGTGTTTTACTTATTTTCTTTAGAGCCAAATATGACTTTATTTTGTCATGTGTATTGTAGTTAAATGGGTCAACAGGGTTTTGTGTGTAGGAACCGTGGGGAAGAGCATCGCCTTTTGTTGTGTGTGTATAGTATGTATGTTGGCTTTCATTACAGTTTTGTTAAACTTCTTCTTGGTCAGGTTTCTATATGTCTTTGCCAACATCTTGGTAAGACTACTTTCATGGGTGACTTAGTAATCTCAGCATTCTCACTGGTAAAATGATGCCAGATGAATGATTTAATTAGTTAGATATTGCTGCATTACAAATTTCTAGAACCAGAAACTTAAAAGAGCAATAAATATTCATCTTACAGTTCTTATAGAGTACAAAATCTGGAGTAATTTATTTGATTTTTCCTGGCTCATGTTTTCTCATGATGTTATAGTCAAAATTTCTTCTATACAACAGGTGTGTTGGTTCACACTTGTAATCCCAGCATTTGGGAGACTGAGGCAGGAGGATCGCAGTTCACGAACAGCCTCAACTACTATTTAGTGAGGCCCTCTGCAATTCAGTGAGACTCTGTTTCAAAATAAAGAATAAAAAACAGGGCTGGGAGTATAGCTCGGAGTAGAATGTCCCTGGGTTCCATCCCCAGTACTGGAAAAAAAAGTCTTCTAGCTGGGCATGGTGGTGCATGCTTGTAATCCCAACATTCGGGAGACTGAAACAGGAGGATTGCAGTTTACAGACAGCCTCCGCTACTTAGTGAGGCCCTTTGCAAGTCAGTGAGACCCTGTTTCAAAATAAAAAATAAAAAATAGGACTGGGGATGTAGCGCAAAGGAAGAATGCCCCTGGGTTCCATCCCCAGTACCTAAAAAAAAAAAAAAAAAAAAGTCTTTTATAACTGGAGAACTAAATTGACCAAATTATGTATGTGGATTTGTATAAACATAATGTATCAATGCATGTACAAATATGTAACAGTAAATATGTATAGCCATATGCACCAATATAAAAGGAGAAGGAGGAAGAGAAGAAAAGTGTCTGCCAGGGCTGTGGGCATCTAAAAGCTGCTTTCAGGGTGGTTCATTCACATGTCCACAAATTGAAGCTGGCTCTTGGTAGGAAGCCTTAGTTGCTTCATATGGCCGCTTGAGTGTCCTTGTGATATGGCGGCTGGATTCCATCAAAGATAGGAATCCAAGAGAACATGAAGTGGCAATCGATATCTTTTATGATTTAACCTCAGAAGTCACATCCTATTGTTCCATCATTTCTGAAACATCCTATTGGTTACACAGCTCAACGCTATCCAGAGTATACACAAACACAAAGACCAGGAGGTGAGAACCATTGGAGCCCATCTTTGAGGATGCACCACTGGATGCAAATCAAAATAAGTGGCAGATTAGAGAGGAAAAAGCATGAAACAAGTCATAGACTACAGCAGGAGACCAAGTGTTGCTCTTTGGGTATGTCCCACTGGCCAAATGCAGTATCTGAGAGGCATAGCAACAAATGCCCCTGCTTGAATGTTGAGAATCAAGTAAAGGGTTATAAAGGTGTGGACCAGGCATTGCCCCATAGCATCCATTCAAGTCAGAGCACTGATTCAGACAGGAACTTAACCAGCATCTGGAAAAACATCATTCATTGTTGTCTCATTCGTTACCTCACTAGCACACACTGGGCTCTGAGGAGACGCTGTATCCCTTACACCAGATGGACACTCTCTCATCATGAAGCTTAGAACCTAGGAAGGACTCTGCGTAAGTAAAAAGTTATTACACAATAACGTGGCGAGTTCTGGATGCAGAATTACAGAATGGTGCCGATTTCACAGGAGTGATACTTGACCTAGTATTGAGAGGCGTTAAAGGAGAAAGTCATATTAGAAGCAAATTTTAAGAAGGAGTGAAAAGACAGGGACACGGAGAGTGTTCCAAACCAGGAGAATAGCACATGGAGCAAGAACAGTCCTGAGTCATGAAGCAAATGCCCTAAGTAGCAACTGAGAGTGCATCAGGATTGCTAAGCCTGCAACCCTGAGGCAAGCAAGATGTGAGAATGGAGTGCTAAGCCGGTGGAAGAAGTTCAGATGGGGTTTAGAGACAGGACCACAATCCTGGAAGGAAGGATCAGCTCAAAGGGAGGAAAGGCAAGGCTCAGCCCTGGAGGCACGGGGCTTCTTGGGGCTCTCCAGACAGGAACCAAGAAGCTGCGACAGACATCCGATAGGATCAGGCAACATCTCAGATGGGAGCTGTCCTGTGACTGTTGTTAGCAGAAATGGTCACATGCATGAAAGTGCTAGTACAGGAAAAAGGGACCTGGGGTGGAGCACCATATGGGTATCTGATGTCCTTAAGTCTTGGCCAATTTGAGGCTAAGCATTATTTTATACAATGGGTCTTATAATTTAATAGGTATTAGAATAATGCAAAACCCTTACTAAAATTGCAATTTCTAGAGACCATTTCCAGGTCCTTTGATTCAGTAGGTCAGGAATGGCACTAAGGAGTCTACATTTTAAGAATATTTGAAGGTAACTTGAAGGCCAAAAAGTTGGCAGATCAAACTTTGAAAACTCTCCTTTGGAATCTAAACTGTAGCATAATGGTTAAATGTGGGCTCCACAGCAGGCTGCCAGATCATTGACGCTCAGCTGTTATTCCCCATATCTCCAAGGCAGCCAATCTACACCTCCATTTTCTCAGCTATTGAAGGGGGTTATAGCACCAATCAGCAGTACTGAGTTCTCTCAGTGCCTGCTCAGTACTAGGCGCTTAGTTAAGAAGACCCACTGACAAGGCCTGTTAACCTCTCAGTTGCAAGCTTCGTTGTCTACAGGGAAGACAAGGATGATGACAACTTCCACCTCTGTAATTCTCAACTATTCTCTCTGCAGGGACATAAGGCATAAAACACTATTCCCACTTTTATGAATGAAGAAGATGGATTGCAAAAAATTAATATGGCTAATCAATAAAGAAAGTTAGTATCTTCAAATACAGTTTGGTCCCCCCCCCCTTACTACTTTTTCTATGCAATAAACAGTGAGGCTAGCCACCTGGTAGTTTGGAAAGCAAATGCATATCCATGTTAACAGCTGCACAATTCACAGTTGCCAAACTATGCAACCAGCCAAGATGTCCATCAGCAGATGAATGAATGAATTACAAAGCTATGGGATATGTACACAATGGAATTTTACTCATCCATAAAGAAGAACAAAATTATGTCATTTGCAGGGAAATGGATGGAACTAAAGAACATTATGCTAAGTGAGATTAGTCAGTCACAAGAAGTAAAAAGTCAGATGTATCCCTTAATATGTGGAAACTAGGGAAAAAATGGGTCATAGGAGGAACTCTAGACAAAGGAGACACTTTAGATGAGTGAAGAAAGCGATCTAACTGAAAGAGATGGGATGGGGAAAGAGGGAAACACTCAATGAACATGATGTACTACACAAACTTATCAAAGTCAATCACTGTATTGAGCAAGGGAAGGAGGGGAGGGGGAAGAAGTAGGGCGGGAACCGGGGGAGGGCTCACTGAGTGCTGTGTGCCTCTACCACCTTGAACTTCATCAAAGTGTATGATTACAATGCACCAATTAAAAATTTTTTAGAAATTAAGATTCTAGTTGGGATTGGAGCAGGATAGAGGAGGGATGTGGGAGGGGGAGGGACAGGAACGAGGAGGAAACCTAGTGACGCCCATGTGTAAAGGTTTAGGTGTTCTTATTTGGGGGATATTGAGTAACACAATTAAGGCATTACCTTATTGTTTTAGTTTGGGGCTGGAACATCCTCCAGAGGCTCACGTGTTGAAGGCTTGACCCTCAGCTCTCACGCTCCTGGGAGGTTGTGGAAACATTAGGAGATGGGGCCAAGTTGGAAGAGTTGTGTCCCTGAGGCATGCCTTGGAAGGATATATTTTGTCCCAGTGTCCTTCCTTTTTCTCCTCATTCTCCCTCTGTCCTTCCAGGTCACCGTAAGGTGAGCAGCCCATCTCTTCTTCAAGCTCCCAACAAAATGTTCTGCCTCACTCAAGGTCCAAAGCAATGGGACCAGGTGGCTATGGCTGAAATCTTTAAAATGGCGAGCTAAAATAAATCTTTCCTCCTGTAAGTTGATTTTCTCAGGTATTGTGTCACAATGACTAAAATCTGACTAACAGTGTGTACATAAAATTATTTTGAGTTATGCAGATATGCAAAGGTAAACTTTATGGCAATTATTGAAGTAAACACTGATGTGACTCAAGAGGGGATTATTCAGTGATTTAAAAGAGATGCTGACAGAATTTCTTTCCATGCCTGTTTCTGCTAATATGTAGAGGAACATACTCAGTAGTATTTATTTGAGCACCTACTCTGTACTGATCATTTAAAATAGGTTGTCTCACATAACAATGTAAACAATCAGGAGAGGTAGGAACTGGCTTCAACATTAACAGAAAAGTAACTGAGCCTCAGAGAAGACTGTCCAGTGGGGCAGGACTCATCACTGATGTAGAGTTGCCATCTGAACTCGTTCTGCCTGACCCCTAGTCTACACACTCTTCCTGCTGCACCGGCTGCTACAAGTTAATGGCACCAAATAAAATCCTATTTCCTTCTCTCCTGATTCCTTAATGCTAAGGCTGCTAAAACCTCTTCTCATTGTTTGACATCTCTCCTCAATCTGCTTCTCCTCATGTGTTTCCTCTTTCTGTGACTCCCCAGGCAGTCATCCCAATCAGCCAGGCTCAGTTCATTCTTTCCCTTCACCTCTCCATCCAATCTCTTTGCAAGTCCTGGCAATTCTAATTCCATCTTAATTTCCATGCCATTCTCTCACTCCTTGCTCCCCAGAACCACCTACTACAATGTCTCAGTATCCCCAGCTTGCTAAGTTAAAGTAATCACTACAATGGCCTACAACAATCCCCACCTGCTGGTATTTACACCCTAGCTGGATTTCTTCCCACTGAGTGTAGACCATGCATGGCAATCCACTTGAAATGAATAAAAATATGGCACATGTGATGGGATATCACTTCCAAGGTTAGGTAGCAAATGGATTCTGGTTTCCTTCTTGCTTCCCTGTATTAATTTCCCATGTGCACTGATGAAAGCCAAGTACAACATTATGAGCTGCCTCATGGAAGCCCATGTGGCAAGGAACTGAGCAATTATTTATTTATTTATTTATTTGTTTATTTTTGGTGGTACTGGGAATAGAACCCAGGGGCATTTTTTTTTTTTTTTTTGGTGGTTCTGAAGATGGAACCCAGAGGCCTTCTACCTCCAGGCTATATTCCCATATTCCCAGAACTATTTTATATTTTTTATTTGGAAACAGGGTCTCACTAAGTTGCTGAGAGCCTCATTAAGTAGCTGAAGCTGGCTTCGAACCTGTGTGATCCTCCTGTCTCAGCCTCCCAAGCGTGGGGATTACAAGCGTGCACCATTACACCTGGCCTACCCAGGGGCATTTTACCTCCGAGCTACACCCCCAGCCCTATTTTTTATTCTTTATTTTGAAACCGGGTCTCACTGAGTTGCAAAGGGCCTCACTAAGTAGCTGAGGCTGTCCGTGAACCGCAATCCTTCGGTCTCAGCCTCCCGAATGCTGGGATTACGAGCGTGGGCCACCATGCCCGGCTGGAACTGAGAAATTTGATGAATGTTCACTGAAGAGTGGAGGCTTCTAGTAAATTTGTCTTGAAGAGATGAGTCCCACCAAGATCTACACCCTAATTTTTGACCTCCAGAAACCATAAGATGACGAGTGCTTGTCATTTTAAACTCCAAAATTTGGGTATAATTTGTTATGCAGCAATCGATAACTAATACACTTCCACATACCCAGGAATTCTTCATTTATTTTCTGTTGCCAAATTAAACTTCTGGAAATGTATTTCAGTTTATGTCATTCCCATTTGCAAAATCTCTAATGACTCCTCACTTGCCTTTTGGAATCATCTTAGCTTCTTAGCTTGACCATGACGATACTTTATCACCAAGTCCCAGTGTGTGAGTTAATAATTAATTAAGGATTATTTGATAGTTGAAGTCAATCATGTGTAATTCAGATGTCAGCTGAGGAGATCCTGTTCCATAAAAGCTAAATAAAATTGACTCCAACCACTGATGCACATTTTGTGGAAAATCTAATATTATTTCCAAGATTTCTATCAATTCCTGGTGAATTTATGATCTGACATTCACATCTGCCTTTATTTTGCTTCTGCTCGATTAATTCAGTGCATAGATTGCCTCTCTATTCAACACATGCTCCGGTTTCACACAATGTCAGTGCAAATGTGGGTCTCAGTTCTTTGCTTGACATGCACCAACTTTGTACAAGACTGTCATGTAAAATTGATCTTACTAAAATTTGAGGACTCTTCTTACAATTCAAATAACTTAAATTGAATACCAGATAACACTATTAAGATGTTTTTGGAAGTGGAAACATAATAATGTAAATTTATTTTGGTTTGTATTTGCATAAAGCAACACTGGAAAGATACCATAGGAACAAAATAAGATATTTTTGGGGGGAGGGGTGGAATAAGGTAATGAGGACATAAGCTGGACTTTGGTTCCTCTATATTATTTTAATTTGTGAATTATATAAGGCATTTTTTCAGAAGTGTGTGTGTGTGTGTGTGTGTGTGTGTGTGTGTGTGTGTTACTAGGGATTGAATCCAGGGATGTTCTACCTCTGAACTCTACCCCAGCCTTCCTATTTTATTTATTTTGTTTTCTTATTTTTGAAATAGGCTCTTGCTATCCATACCCTCTTGGCCTTGAACTTGCAATCCTCCTGTCTTTGCCTCTCAAGTACCAGTACATATTTTTCAGATAATTAAAAAGTAAAACACAGAAGTCACTCCGATGCCTTTATTGGGACTGTCTTGCTGGCTGTGTCCTGCTCCAGGACTCGGAGGCCCCCTCCACCGGCCCACTACCCTCCCAGTTTCTCCTTAGAGGTTCTGTCCAGGATGGAGTCTTTTCCTCGATTTTTCTCACTCCCGATTCATTTAAAGTCTCTTTTGTCCCTACTTTCAAATTCATATATAGGCCTTTGCACACCAAAAACTCTTAAATGTTTTCATGTAAGCAAAGTATAAAAAGAAACAGAAATGTGGTGTTTTACATGCAACTATTCCTGCCCTCCACTCCCCTCCCCAGGATACAGAACACGAGGCGCTGGTGGAGGCTGGGATGCCACGGTGAGGCCAGAGGGGAGAAAAGCCAATAGGAGAAACTACACTGTCAAAGTATAGTGCTTAGTGAACGACTTTGGGACCCGCCTATGTTCTCCGGACTCCGCTGACATCGTGGTTGAGCAGGTGTGTCCTAGATAAGCCAGTTACACTTAAGTGATCTCTGATGAAGCTAATCATTTAAGTGACTTCCAGTGTTGCAGAGCAACTTTAAAACATCAATATTTTTTATACATGCATATATCATGCTTTGATCGAATCCACCCTCCCTAATCTTCTTCCTCTGGTTTCCCTAGTCTCCTAATCTCCTGCTCCCTTCCCCTTTCCTGTTACCCTGTTAATGCATCTTCTCCTTTGCTTTCATGTCATGTAAAGTGATTTTAAATCATCCCTAATTGTAATAGTATCGTAGGTAGGTAGGTAGATCACACACACACACACACACACACACACACACACACACACACACACACACATTGGCTTTTCCCTCTGGCCTCACTGTGGCATCCCAGCCTCCACCAGCGCTTATCCAAGAACATGGGCGACTTTCTATCTTCTAAGCTTCAATTTCTTTCTATAGTGTTCTATAATTTTTCTTATAGAGACTTTTACCTCTTTGGTTATATTTATTCCAAAGGGAGTTTTTGTTTGTTAACTTTCTGGTTTTTGAGGCTATTATGAATGGAATTGTTTGCTAGATTTCTTTTCAGTGGATTCATGGTTTGTGTATAGGAAAACTATTGATTTAGCAAAGAAACTGGGTACAAAAAAATCAGATATTTTTTAAATGAGCAAAATTCTGAATTGACACTTTATGCCAGATAATCTATAAATGATTAATAAATATATGATAATTTTATTCATCAGGTAAAGTCAGATTAAAACAATGAGATACACTATGCCCTTATCAAAATGGCTGAACTGTAACACACCATACCAAGTGTTGACAAAGTTGTAGTGAACAATAGACACAGTTCAAATTGCTACAACCATTTCAGAAAACTGGTCATATCTTCTAAAGCTGAATCTGCATCTCAAGAATACCCCTGGTTCCAGCTATGTCACTCCAAACACATACGTGTGCATATATCCCAATGGCTGAACACTTCTCAAAATATCAATAAGAAGTACAATAGATAAGTATATTTATATTTCATACACTGGACTAGTACACAGCAATGAGAATGAGTAAATATATCAAGTGGAAGAAGCCATACACAAAGGAGTCATGGTCTATGATTCCATTTCCAGAACATTGAAAGCTAGCAGAACTTACCTAACATTTGAGAAGTCAAGATAGTGATTAATTTGGGGGAATCGATGGTGACTTGGAGAATTCTGGGGTCCTGGTTATGATCTATTTCTTAATCTAGTTGTTGTTTCATGGAAGTGTTCACACTATGAAGGTTGATAAAACTATACACTTAATATTTGTGCACTTTTGTATGAGTGCATCGTATGAATGTAAGTTATAAAAAGTTTTTAAGAACTTGTCAGCAAAGTTGTCTTTTGCATTTGCTATGATCTGAATGTTTCTGTTTCTCCAAAAGTTATGTTGGAACATTACCCACTGTGGTAGTATTAAGAGATAGAGCCTTTGGGGAAATGATTAAGTTCTGAGGGTTCAGCCTTCATAAATGGGATTTTAAAAGGCTTGAGAGGTGGGGTAGGGCGTTGCATGCCTCTAATCTCAGTACTGGAGAGGCTGAGACAGGATGATTGTAGGTTTAAGGTCACTTCAGCAACTAAGTAAGGCCCTCAGCAACTTAGTGAGACCCTGCTTCAAAATAAAAAATAAAATAGGTAAGGATGTCGCTCAGAGATAAAATGCCCCTGGTTCCATCCCCAATAACACACACACACACACACACACACACACACACACACACACACACACACACCAATGAGAGCTGCCTGGTCCTCCCATCTCTTCCATCACATGAGGATATGCAAGAAATTGCCATCTTAGAGGCAGAGAGCAGCACTCATCATCTGATTCTGCCAGGACCTTGATTTTGGACTTTCCAGCCTCCCAAACTGTGTGAAAATAAATTTCTTGTTTATAAAATTACCCAGGCTGATGTATTTCGTTCTAGCAGCACAGATGCACTAAGAGTATCATTTATCCATAGTTTTGAAACTGTGCACCTCAAATATAAAATCAATGAAGAAAGGTATTTATGTCTGTTTTGTGCATAAAACTTTACTGAATAGATTAATTAAGGGGTTAAATTCAATTATTGATAACAAGAAATAGTCGATGGGTTTCTGTGGGTATTGAGAATGGATTCTGGTCTAGATACTTCAAGTTTTAAGTATCTAAGAACTTAAAAATCACTGGTGCGGCGTGGTGGCACACACTTTTAATCCCAGTCTTTGGGAGGCTGAGACAGGAGGATCCCAGTTTGAGGACAGCCTCAGCTACTTAGTGAGGCCCTTTGCAACTCAGTGAGACCTTGTTTCAAAATAATGAATAAAAAAAATCAAGCTGAGGGTATAGCTCGGAGGTGGAATGCTCCTGGATTCCACCCCCAGTACGCAAAAAAAAAAAAAAAAATTAAATAAATAAATAAAAAAAATAGGGGCTTGGGGTGTAGCTCAGAGGTAGAATTCCCCTGGGTTCCATCCCTGGTACCACAAAAAAAAATCACTGGGACAAAGTGATAAACTTTTCATGATATAGGGAATATTTTGAGAGACAGAGAGGTTAACACTTAGAAGCATGTGGTCAGGGAGTGGACTCAAGCTTTGGCTATGATTCATTAGTTCTGCGACTTTGAACCAGTTATTTAACTTCTGCCAGCCTCATTGTCCTAAGGAGTACAGTGGAAATAATAGCAACAATTATTCAATGAGTTAATGGGAAGAATAAGTAAAAATGTCCTTGTTGAACACTTAGCAAATTGCTGTAGATATATATTAGTAGTGTTTAAAGAATGTTTTGTTTGGTTTGGTTTGGGGTGGTTTTTTGGGGTGAGGAGGGTTTTGGATTTTTGCTATACTGGGGATGAAATCCAGGGTCAATCTACCTCTGAGCTATACTCCCAGCCCTACTTCTTATTCTTTGTGTGGAATGTGTGTGTGTGGGGGGGGGGGTGTGGGAGGGGTGTGTGTGGGGTGTGTGTGTGGGGGGGGGGTGGGGGGGTACTTGGGACAGAACCCAGGGGCTTTCTACCTCCAGCCTACACTCCCAGACCTATTTTATACTTTATTTGGAAACAGACTCTCACTAAATTGCTGAGAGCCTCACTAAGTAGCTTAGGCTGGCTTCTAACCTGTGCGATCCTCCTGTCTCAGCCTCCCAAGTACTGGGATTACAAGCTTGCACCACCACACCTGACCCTTAACTTATTATTTATTTTTTGAAACAGAATCTCACTGAATTGCAAAGAACCTCACTAAGTAGCTTGAGGCTGTCCATGAACCTCCATCCTCCTAACTCAGCCTCCCAAATGCTGAGATTACAAGCATGCACCACCATGCCCAGCTAATGAATGTTTTTAATTGCTTCAAATAATAATTAATTTATTTAAATCTTTCATGTTATAATGATGATCAACTTTAGTTCTATCTTATGTTAAATTTAACTATAAGTTGAGACATTTGAAACTCTCAGGTCCACTGATTATTTTGACCTTGCTCCTCAACCAGCTGTGTAATTTCAAGCATCTCTCTGGGCTTCATTTTCCTCTGACATCAAATAGGAAGCTGAAATAAGCAATCCCAGACTGAAGGTCTTGAACATGCTGATATTTTATAGATCTATGTTTTGGTTTCTATGCCTTTGCAACCATATCCCATAATGCCTCCCATCGCCCTCACACCTCCCACCCCACCCGCAGGCCTCTGCTGTTATCTCAGCAGGTCCAGAGCTACTTGGAGCACCTCTTCCCATCAGCAAGCTCTTCTTGACTTCACCACTCTGGACAGCATCTGTCTCTCCTCCAAAACCCTGTAATGCTTAGTCAATAAGCCTCTCCTGCCAACTAGCATCCTCTACTTTGCATTTTAGTTGTGTTTGTATTTGACTCTTACTCCAGACTCTCAACTCTTCTGGGAGAAATGTACTTGCTTTGCCTAAATGTACGTTTCCCATCAGAAATATTGAGCAAGAACTTGACAACCCAAGTCATTTATCTAAGGATATTAATATGCTTGATATGGGACTATATCCCCGTCTCGGGTTCTTGTCCAGTGGATTTCGATAAATAAAATTCAAGGACTAATGAAGGGTATAGAAACATGAAAGTTGCCGGCAGTGGCTGTGCACGCTTGTAATCCCCACACTTGGGAGGCAGAGACAGGAGGATCACGCAGGTTCGAAGCCAGCCGTGCGCTGGTTTAGGAGACCCTGTTTCCAAATAAAATATAAAATAGGTCTGGGAGTGTAGCCCAGAGGTAGAAGGGTTCCATCCCCAGTACCACCAAAAAAAAAAAAAAAAAAAAGAAAAGAAAGAAAGAAACATAAAAGTTTAAGTCAAGAAAAAATAAAAGACAAAAAAAATCTCCTCTCCACATGGGGGGAGAATAGCCTGAAAGAAAATAACCACTGAAACTCTAGGGAAGTGGGTTTTAAACCTTATATGAGAGCCAGGCGTGGTGGTGCACGCTTGTAATCCCCGCGCTTGGGAGGCGGAGATCGTGCAGGTTCGAAGCCAGCAGTGCTGGTTTAAGAGACCCTGTTTCCAATTTTTTTTTTTAAGTATAAAATAGGTCTGGGAGTGTAGCCCAGAGGTAGAAGGGCTTCCAGAACCCAGTACCACCAAAAACAAAAACAAAAAACCCTATAAACCTTATATGAGGTTCCTTGGCATCTTTATTTTTTCGGGTTTTTTTTTTTTTTTTTTTTTTTACGTCTGGGGATGGAAACCAGGGGCATTCGACCTCCAAGCTACAGCCCCTGCCCTATTTTTTATTCTTTATTTTGAAACAGCATCTCACTGAGTTGCAGAGGGCCTAAGTAGCTAAGGCTGTCTGCAAACCATGATCCTCTGGTCTCAGCCTCCCAAATGCTGGGATTACAAGCGTGCACCACGCCTAGCTTCCTAGCCCTATTTTTTATTCTTTATTTTGAAACAGGGTCTCATTGAGTTGCAAAGAGCCTGACTAAGTAGATGAGGCTGTCCTTGAACCATGATCCTCCAGTCTTAGCCTCCCAAATGCTGGGATTACAAGTGTGTGCCACCACGCCCGGCTTGACATCTCTTTATGATTAATCAGAATTGAGTCTTGGGGGACCAGTGCCTTTTGCTCAATTTCAATCCCTAATTTGAATTGCTATCTTGTGGGCTGGTGGCCCTGATCTCCTGGTGCCACTGGTGTCTCACCTCCTTGCTCACCTCCCCCACCTCACAGAAGATGATACAGATGGCCTTCTCTAATCCCTTCTGTTCTTAGGTCCTCTGCCCTGCTTCACTATGGAGTCACTCCTTACACCACAGAAGAAATCTAATAGAGAAATTTGATTTTCTTTAAAATATTTCAGTAGTCAGGGATGATGGCTCATGCCTATAACCTCAATACTTATGAGGCTGAGTCAGGAGGATTGCAAGTTCCAGGCCAGCCTCAGAAACTTAGCAAGAACCTGTTTCAAAATTAAAAAGAAGACTTCCAGGAAGATGGCGACTGAGAAAAGCGGGGCGTAAGAGCCCCGCTAACAACCAATCTCCATTACCACAAAATCAGCGCCTTTTATAGCCAGAAAACACCATCACCAGAGAAACAAAAAAATCACCAGGCTCCAGAGAGAAAGCGGACTGAGAACAGAGCTCAGAGCCACAGAGGAGATACACCGGCCTCACACCCGAGGAAGCGGCAGCAGCGCCATACTGCCGGCGGCAGCGGCGAGTTCACCGGACGGCTACAGCAAGCCGAGGTGAGCCGCTGCGGAACAGCCAGGCGGGATTTTTCAGCGCAGGGAGCATCTAAAGCTCCCAGTAGCTGAGCTCAGCACACGCTGCAGGGACCCAGAGTGGAACTCAAAACCAAGAAGAAATAAGCCAGCCTCATGGCCAAGGGCGTAGCAGTGGTGCCATATTGCCACCGGCGGCAGCAGCAGTGAATTCATTGAGTCCAGTACAGCTACATCTGTGAACTCAAGAACAGTGAGTCAAATTGCGGGCCCCAGGAGAGAAATCCCAGTACTGTACTTCCTGGGACTTGACCCAGTGGGGGAGTGGCGGTGGAGGAGATATCACGCCATAGGAGAACGTGCAATCTGGCACCCCCCAAAGTTTAAAGCAGCCTCTATCGACTCCCTGGGTCGGAGACTCTGTAATACAATCCAGTAAAGGAGTAGTGGGGTCTGAGATACTACAGACTCGAGATCCAGAGCACCTTAAGTGAAGTCATAGTGACCCAAGGGAAGAACCCAGAGAAGGCACAAACTTCCTAAATCATGGGAAAGAGGAATAATACTGGAGCAATGAATGCCCACAACCCCACAACATCAGAACCCGATAAAACAGAAAATCAGAGATTTCTAGAAGATCAAATCAGGAAAATAACTGTAGAAATAATAGAGGTGCTTCGAAAAGAACTCAGAGAGAGCCAAAAAGAGATAAAGGATTCAATTAATGAAGTAAAGGCCTCAATTTAAAGCACAAAGAACCGATTAGACCACATGGAGAATAGAATCTCGCTCTTAGAAGATGATCATTCCAAAAATGAACGCATAGTTTCTAATTTAGAAAAAAATATCCAACAGCAGGAATCTGACATTGAAGAAATATGGGCCCATTTTAAGAGAGCTAACCTAAGAATAATTGGAATAGAGGAGGGAAAAGAAGGTGAAACCAAAGGGATCAACAATCTCTTCAAGGAAGTAATAGCAGAAAATTTTCCAGACATAGAGCAAGAGGTCGATACACAGGTCCAGGAAACTTATAGAACTCCCTTTAGACAGGATCGGAGAAGAGGATCCCCACACCACATAATTGTCAAAATGACCAATGTGGAAGCCAAGCAGAGAATCTTAAAGGCAACAAAAACAAAGGGCCAAGTGACATTCAGAGGCAAACCAATTAGAATCACTCCGGACTTCCCAAACCAAGTCATGAGAGCCAGAAGGGCTTGGAGTAACATATTCCAAACTCTGAAAGAAAACAACTTCCAGCCAAAAATTTCCTGCCCAGCAAAACTTTCTATCAAATTAGATGGGGAAATAAGAAGCTTCCATGACAAACAGAAACTGAAGGAATTTATGTCTTCAAAACCAGCACTAGAGAAAATACTCAAAGAGATTAACTACAAAGAAAAAGTAGGTAACACACACCAGAACCAGAGAAACAAGATTTTCCATCCAACAGACAACTAATTTTGGTTATCTGTGGAGATTCATTATTTATGTTAGTCTTTTACCTACCTCTAAATTGTATTGTTTGCCTTTATTGTTGTTAATTTTTAGGATTTCTAGTTGGAATATTAATATACCTTCAGATATAGCATTTAGAAATATTTTATCCCATTCTATTAGTAACTTTTAACTCTGTTTACATTGTCTTTGGATATACAATATTTTTTTATTTTTTAGGGAGTTTGTATACTCTGTTTTCTGTGCCATTGAAATCATATCCAAGAAATCACTGCCAATTTCAATGTTGTGAGGTTTTATGACCCAGATTTTCTTCTAAAAGTTTATAGTCTTAAGATTTATATTTAGGTCTTTTATCTATTTTGAGTTAATACTTGTATATGGGATTAGGTAAGGGTCCAATTTTATTCTTTTCCATGTAATTATTATTTTTCAACAATATCTAGTTAAAAGTTTATTATTTCCACCATCAAATGTTCGTGGAAACCTTGTCAAAAATAACTTGACAATATAGGGAAGAATTTAGCTCTAGGCTTGTATTTAACTCCAATGGTTTATATATCTGCCTTTAGAACAGTACTACACTGTTTCAATTATTGTAGCTTTATATGGTTTGAAATCAGAAAATATATATCTTCTAGCTTTGTTCTTTTTCAAGATCGTTTTGGGTATCTAGAATCCATATTCCATATTAGGATAGTTTTTTTCTGAAAAGTAAATATATAAATATATGATAGTTTCACCTAAAAAAATAGAAAAAAAATATTCTCTGGTAAGAAAGAAAGCAAAAAGAAATACTGAAATGTTATCTTTAAGTCAACAAAAGCTTGGTATCAGACAAATGAAACTGTTATGTGAGATTATCATTTTTAATTTGGATAAATTGCTATAATACTAGATGTCAACCACTAAGCCAAGCATGAGAAGGAGGGATGGGGGGAGAATGGGGTGGGGATCGGGTGGGGGCTGACTGGGTTATGTGTGCGTGTATGTCTACAAAAGTTTGTATCCCGCTATGATGTATGAATACATTGCACCAATAAAAAAATAAATAAATAAATAAATAAATAAATAAATAAATAAAATAAAAAATAAAAACACAAAATTAAAAAGAAGCCAGGTGTGATGGCGCATGCATGTAATCCCAGTAATCGGGGGGCTGAGACAAGAGGATCACAGGTTCAAGGCCAGCCTCAGCAACTTAATGAGGTCATTTACAATGTACTGAGACCCAGTTTCAAAATAAAGCATAAAATAGAGCTGGGGTGTAGCTTAGGGGTAGAATGTCCCTAGGTTCTGCCCCAGTACTACCAAAAAAAAATTGTTTTAAAAAATAAAAATAAAATAGGGTAGTGGATGATGTCACTCAGAGGTAGAGTGCCCCTGGGCTAAACCCCTAGTACCATAAATAAGTAAATATATAAAGCATCCAAATAAATAACCAAGATATCATAAGTACTTTATAGCTCAATATATTCTTGTATCAAGGTTTGACCAGAGACAACTGAAGCAATTGTGGCTGTTATTTGTCATTCCATAGGGCTCTAATCTAAAGAGAATGTTCATAAATATCTGTCTGAAAAAAGCATGTGTTTGAACTTCAGTCCCCTCCTAAGTAGGGCAGCAGGGAGATGGCAGAAGAGCCAACTTTGTTTTCTCCAGTCAGTTCTCGCTCCCTCCCTGGCCTCCTGGGTGCAACAGATGCGAAGGGAAGGCTTTGCGCAGTTACAGCTATGCCCAGAGAACCATCCCCAGGGAGGCCTCAGTTAACCTTCATTAGTTGCTAACTATCTTTTGCAGGTTGTTTCTAAATTAAGTGCCGTAGATCAGTGGCTTTCGATCTCTCCGTGCAAGACGCAGACTGTTCTTGTGCCTGTGAGTAATCCCTAAGGAAGCCACAGCCATGATGATCCCTGCGGGGGTGAGGACTAATCTCAAGACCGGAGGGGTTTTCAGGGTAATGGATTTTTTTTTCAAATGTCATTTTCAGTTAGGGCTGTAACATAATGATACAGGATTCTGGCCAATTAAAATGTAGGTGTCTTTCAAACAAGAGCTTTATAAAATGCTTTACAAAGAGAAGACAGGTTGTGTCAGTCAGGAAGTCGAGACAGTTGGCCATCAGTTATAAAGGCAGGAGTAAGCTGAGAACCTGCTTCTCTGCTTCTCTCAGATCTCACTCTTGAGAAAAGCAAATGTCAAACCTCTTTTCCAGTTGGGGCTTCTTCATTTCACAAGAGAACTCGACCTGGCGACCTGGCGTCGCTACATTGTCATGGATGCTGAAGGCTATGCAGTCAGACACTCTCTGATGGATCTTTTATTTTTTCATTTTTTTATTTTAGATTTTGCTGAATCTTTTAAAAGCATATCAAGGTCAAGCTTGCTTTACTGGAGAGGTCCTAAAAATATGTATTCAAAGTGTTAAAATGTTGCACATCTGGAAACAATCTAAAGAAAACATTAAGAAGCAAGGTGTGGTGGGGTACACTTGTAATCCCAGCATTGGTAGGCTAAGACTGGAGGATCGCCATTCATGGACAGCCTCAGCTACTTAGTGATGCCCTCTGCAACTGAGTGAGATCCTGTCTCAAAATAAAGAATAAAAAATAGGGCAGAGGGTGTAGCTCAGAGGTTGAATGCCCCTGGGTTCCACCCCCAGACCTACACACACACACACACAAAAAAAAAACCATTAAGGACTTGTTCCAAATATGTATCTATAAAGATATTTGTAGGGGGATTATTGATAATAGAAAAGTCAGAAAAACAAACATCTAACAATAAAAGAATTGGTTAAGCCAGGCGTGGTGGCGCACACTTGGAATCCCTGCACTTGGGAGGCTGAGACAGGAGGACCTCAGAGGTTCAAAGCCAGCCTCAGCTACTTAGTGAGGCTCTCAGCAACTTAGTGAGACCCTGTTTCCAAATAAAGTATAAAATAGGTCTGGGAGTATAGCCCAGAGGTAGAATGCCCCTGGGTTCCACCCCCAGTACCACCAAAAAAAAAAAAAAAAAAAAGAATTGGTTAAATCAATTATGGCACAGTTACATGCATGAGTACTCTTCTGCTCTTTAGAGTAGTTTAATAGAAAAACACATCTACTGAAATAAAAAGATATTAACAGCACATTCTTACCTTAAAATACGTTACAATTATGCCCACTTTTAAAAACCTAAAGAGATGAAGTATCTTGAATATTTGCTATGTGCTAGATGTTCTGCTAAGTATTTATATGCATCTTATTTCATTATAAAACAGTGAAATAAAGTAAGTAGGTATTACTATTAAGTTTCTTTTCCATATATGTTCTCAAGGTCCCATGAGTGTTGTCAGAACCAGAGAGGAGAAGAAAGGAGGGAGGATGGGGGAGGGAGGAGGTGAGGAGAGATGTGAGACAATATTGGAAAATATCTGGGAGTATCTGTTGCAAGATATTAAAAGTTGTTGTGTATGATTACTTTGTGTTCATATTAGGGGAATATTTTCTGTGTCCTATAACAAGGAAAAAATTTGTTTGGGTATGTTTTTCTGTGTGTGTGTGTGTGTGTGTGTGTGTGTGTGTTTAAATTTTGTTCTAGGGATTGAACCCAGGGGTGTTCTACTTTGGAGACCTGGGCGTGAGTTCCATCTCCCCACCTGGCATTGGAAGCAGCCCTAGGTCTTCCTTCTCTGGGATTCTTGCACTCTTTTTTTTAAATTTTTATTGGTGCATTATAGTCCTACATCTTAATGGGGTACAAGATGGTGGAGGCATACATGCACACATCACCCAATTAGCCTGTACCCAATTCCTGTCCCATTCCCTCCCTCCCTCCTTCTCATGTTAGTGATTGATATTGATATGTTTGTTAAAATACATTATGTGCATTAGAGAATTTCCCTCTTCCCTCTCCCATCCCCCTCAGGTCACCTTATTTGCTCATCTATAGTATCTCCTTCTTCGTCTAGAGTTCTTCCTATGACCCATTTTCTCCCTAGCTTCAGCATATTAGGGAGAGCATCCGATTTCTTATTTTTGTGACTGACTAATCTCACTTAGCATAATGTTCTCCAGTTCCATCCATTTCCCTGTAAATGATGTAATTGTGTTTTTCCTTATAGCTGAGTAAAATTCCATTGTGTACATATCCCACAGTTTTATAATCCATTCATCGATTGATGGACATCTTGGCTGGTTCCATAGTCTGGCAATGGTGAATTGTGCTGCTATGAACATAGATTCACATGCATTAGTTTGGTACTTTGGTTTCCATTCTTTTGGGTAGATACCCAGCAGGGGTATTACTGGGTCATATGGTAGGTTCTTTCCCATTCTTCTGAGGATCCTCCATATTGCAGTCTTCCTTGGACATGCTCAGCCCTTGGGCTTTCTCTGGGTGTCACTGTCTGAAGTCTCCCCTTCCACCATGGTGCATCCTGCCTTCTTCTTCCTCTCAGATCAGCACTTTCCACTGATATGAAAAAGTATACCAGACCTAGCCCTTCATCTCCTAAAGGTGAAGATAAAGAAATTTTAAAATGTTATTTCTCCAAAATACCTAGCTTTCAGAACCATCATTGCAAAATTCTATTTTGGATACCAGAAGAGGAATCCTCACTTACTTTCTCTCTCTCTCTCTCTCTCTCTCTCTCTCTCTCTCTCTCTCTCTCTCTCTCTCTCTCTCTCTCTTTCTCTCTCTCTTTCTGTACTGGGAATGGAACCCAGGGGAATTCTACCTCTGAGCTACAGCCTCAGCTCTATTTTTTATTCTTTATTTTGAAATAGGGTCTCACTGAGTTGCAAAGGGCCTCACTAAGTAGCTGAGGCTGTCCATGAACCGCGAGCCTCCTGTCTCAGCCGCGCAAATGCTGGGATTACAAGTGTGCACCACCACACCTGGCTCACTTTTTATTTCTCGTGATATTCGTGCTGAAACAATTCAAAACTGTCCCTAATGAATTAGAGTTAAGAAATAGATAGCCTTAAGAGAGATGGGGGAGGTCAGTTCAAGGACATTCAAAATTATAGTATTTGAGCCGGGCATGGTGGCGCAGGCTTATAATCCCCACACTTGGGAGGTGGAGACAGGAGGATCGCACAAGTTCAAAGCCAGCCACGCTGATTTAAGAGACCCTGTTTCCAAATAAAAATATAAAAAATAAGTCTGGGAGTGTAGCCTGGAGGTGGAAGGGCTTCCAGGAACCCCAGTACCACCTAACCACACACACATTGTATAGATAGATAGATAGATAGATAGATAGATAGATAGATAGATAGATAGTATTTGACTAAGCACATTGCTATAGGAAAGATTAAAAATTGTCCTGAAGATTGTCTGACTAGGGGACAAGACAGACTCTGAAGTATAACAATGTTAGAGAAAAGATCTAAACCAGGAAGGGCTTGCAAAAAAAAAAGGATCACATATTTTGTCTTTCTGTAAAAGTATGGGGAACATTCTCTGAGAATGCTAGGTAGGAGTTGCTCTCAGTGTGAGTTAGATCAGAAAGGTAAGCCTGGAAAATCTTCACAATAGTATTGGACAGATATGTAGAATACTTTGAAAGAAAAAGGAATGGAGACAACTCAGAGGTAAGAGGAAAGAACAGATATGGTGGTGGAGAGCCACGTGCAATGAAGCAGAATTTGTCAGAATCTGAACTCTGAAGCCAAAGACAGATTAAATCCCAGCTCTGCTGGGTATCAACTGTATCAAACTGCTCTTGCTCACCATTAGTTTATATAAAAGATGGAGATAATAATATCTAACTCAATGAATTATACAGAGAATAAAATCAGATAAGAGTAAATGAGAGTAAATAGGGCATGTTAATTCCCCACAGTGACACACAAAAAATAGTAAAAGGTAAACAACATACACCATTATCACTATTATTATAAGAAGCAGAGAAAATATTAAAAAAAAAAAACCTATGAAAAGAAGCTTATCGTCAAGGCCTAGAAAAAGCCACCAGAAAGCAGGACAACAATGATGGGTGAGAGAGAATAAAGGAAATGGGGATACACCAGATGCTTAAAGAACTCCATGTGAAGATAAACTCAAAATAGAGACATATCTGGGTTCCATAGGGATTGAAAAGAGGTGTGGAAAATAAGACTCCATGTGACTGCATGTGGAAAGGTCGCCTTGCTTCCTCTTGAACCAAACAACTCCAAACCAAGAGGGAAGACGAGAGGGAGGGAGAAGCGGAGAGAAACAAAGCATTCTCTATATTTAGATTTTACACCGATCACGATAAGGGCCAACGTCCGCCATGCACGCAGCTTCGGTACCCAGGGCATACGGCCATTTCTGAGCACAGGATAGTCACTTTGGCACCTGACCTTGTTCCTTCTACTTGGTCATTTCCCCCTTTTCCTATAGGAGAGGGTTTAACTATCGAAGAACCTTTACAAATTTGCTCTATGCTGAGGCCTCAGCTCCTGCCACCCATCGGAGAGTTCAATGGCGTAAGAGGAGTGATGGCACTTCAAGGAAGAGGGAGTAAGCTACCAGAAGGCGTTCTTCACAACGGCCGTCCACCAGGCCCAGTATCTAGGAAAGGTGTTTAGTTTTTAAAACCTCCTTTTCAAACCCACTATTTGTTGTTGTTTTACTGCATTTCTTTAGATCTATGGAGCTGTCACTTATTTCTTGCCTGCACAGTGGCAGGCCCTGGCCCCCAAGACAAGTGTGCTGATGGATTGCTGTCTTCCTTGCTCGGCTTGCTCTTCCAGGAGTCCCGCACAGCAGCTATGCGGCCAATTAGCAGGCATGGCTTGCTGGATGGCTTCTTATCCCTCCCTGCCAGGCAGGAGAGCTTTATTTGGGAACATTTTATTCTTGCATGAATAAACATCTGCTCACTTCTCCTCACAGCCCTGTGTGTGTGTGTGTGTGTGTGTGTGTGTGTGTGTGTGTGTGTGTGTCTGTACCAACTACTACATCAACCAAACCACTCTTGTTCACCATTAGTTTATCTAAAAGATGGAGATGATTACACCAAACTCAACAAGTTACACAGAGAATAAGAATCAGGTGACAGTAAATAAGAGTAAATAATGCAGGTTAATTCATATAGTGAATTATAGCTTGTCTGTTCTCATAGCATGTATAGTTCCACAGATGGGTTTCTATAATTATGATTGAGAATTATTTCTTATCTAAACTAATAATACTATTTGCCTACAATCTTCTCAGGGTTTTTCTTGGAGAGGGATAAATATCTCCTGTTTATCTATGCAGATCTGCATATAAAGAGAAGATTCAGGAGAAAAGCAAATTTGCACATTGCAAGGATTTGTGAATGGAAGTTTGCACCATTTAGAGTATAAAAATGTTCTCCCGTTATACAGTTCCAGAAATTTTTTACTTGAATAATTTATTGTGAAATAAATATTGTGGCTAAAATAGCCTTTGGCTTAATCTTTTCTTCAACTCTCAAAGTCTGTTATTTGGTTGGTGTTTCATGTCTCCTGCCATATTTATTAACAGGTAAAACACTGGCCAGGCTCAAATCCCCCAAAGAGTTCTGAAATTCAAATATGCCTATGAAATCCAAAGTCAATTTAACTTATTACTGATCACTATTTACACAACTTGATCATTTTAATCCATTCCATGAATTAAAAAAAGAGCTGTGCCTGTCAGAGCAGAGACAAAGATGCTTTGAGCAACTGAAGGTCTGCTGGGGATGGCCAGAACACCAACAGAGCATGTGGTGCCGTGACCTGGTGTCTAAGAGCTGCCCGAGGCTGCCCTTTGCAGTGGTGACTGTGGGAATACAGAGAGAGAACTTCTTGCCAGTACACAGTTTGGAGAATATCTGGAGGAGATGTCTGCCAGAACTAAGATAGGAAAGATGTGTGGTCTTGACCTGGCCAGTGAAGAATCTGAGGATCCGGATTCTAATAGAGAAATTTTTCCACACATGTGAACAGGGGTTAGGGAGAGGCAAGAAGTGAAGCCGGAGAAGTTTTAAGTTAACCATAAAACATTATTCCGTTCCACAGAAATGGCTACTTCATACAATTTTACCTGAACAGTAGAGTGGGCTATGGGCAACTGTGTTTTAAGTCCTGGTTGAGAAACTTGAGCTTGATCATGCATGGGATGGAACCTACTGAAGGATTTTAATCAGGCAAGTTTCCAGCTCACAGGGGCATTTTAGGCAAGTCAGGGTTGAGAGGGTGGCAAAGAATAGCTTATTCCTCCTCCCTAGTGTCTCTCTCTACTTTTATATTAGAATAACCCACTTGAGAGCTAGTGGAGACCTGAATTAGGATAAAAGGACTATGCTCAGGAGGAACAGTTTAGAACATGTAATCACTCGATAAAGTCTGTCAGACCAGTGACTATTCTCAGGGGAAAGGAAAAGAGGAGTAAGTCTTAGATCTCTGGTTTGTAAATTATCTTTCTTTTTTATTTTTTAATATTTATTTATTTATTTACTTATTTATTTATTTACTTATTTATTTATTTATGATGGTACTGGGAATGGAACCCAGAGGCTTTCTAACTCTGGACTATACTCCCAGACCTATTTTATATTTTATTTGGAAACTGGGTCTCACTAAGTTCCTGAGAGTCTTACTAAGTAGCTGAAACTGGCTTTGAACCTGTGCAATCCTCCTGTCTCTGCCTCCCAAGCACGGGGATTACAAGTGTGGGCCACCACACCCGGCTTTTATCTTTCAGTTGAAGAAAAGAAATTTGAAGAAAAGAAATTTGAAGAAAAGAAATTTGAAGAAAAGAAATTTGAAGAAAAGAAATTTGAAGGAGCAAATTTTGGAGGAAAATAATGAGTTCTCTCTAGACCTATTGGTTACAAGGTAGCTATATAATATCCTAGTAGAGAGAGTGCTCCAGAAGTAAACTGAATATAGGAATCTAACCCAGGGAGGATCCTGGACTGGAAAAGGAGATGTGGGGTCACCAGGTAACCCAGGAGTGGTGGGGATGGGACAGGTTTCAGAAGGTCAAAAGTGCAGGGTGGTTGACACCTCTCAGAAGTGTATAATCATCAAGGAGATATTGCAGAGCCAAGGCTTTCTTTACAAGCTTTTCAATCTAAGAGACTTTTAAAATAATCTTACTTGAAAGCCCTACTTTTTTTCTTTATTTTGAAACAGTGTCTCACTAAATTGCAGAGGCCTCACTAAGTACCTGAGGCTGGCCGCAAACCGCAAGCCTCCTGTCTCAGCCTCCCAGATGCTGGGATTACAAGCGTGCACCACCATTCCTGGCTTCCCCTTCTTTTTTAAAAGGAGAATTAGCAACCAGTGTGCCAGAGGGAGCTGGGTACGTGCCCACCCAAATGAATCCCATAAGAACAGCAAACTACTGGCTCTGAGCTCCTCCTACCATCAAACAAGAAATGCACAGTTTAGTAATTTCATAGATGTTACCTCTTAAATAAATTTAAAACTGACTTTATTTTGTCTATCTTAAGTAAAACATTGAGTCTTTTAAGAATTATTTTATTATTGATTTTCTTCCCTAAATCAAGTACCTACTTTATTTTATTTTCTTTATTTTGGTACTAGAGATTCAACCAAGGGCATTCTAACTCTGAGCTACACCCTCAGCTCTTTTTAAAATTTTTTATTTTGAAATAGGGTCTCTCTAAGTTACTGAAAGTCTCACTAAATTGCTGGCCTCAAATCTGCGATCCTTCCATCTCAGTCTCCCAAGTATTAGGATTACGGACATGTGCCATTGCACTTGGCCTGGTTTTATTTGAAAATCTGAAGTATTGCGTGCCCTCTCTCCTACAAAGGCTGTAGATTGAAAAATCAGTTCTCCAAAATACAGCCACAATGGTGGTTCTCAGAAGAAAAACATCAGTTCTGGGTTAGATGGTATCTTTTTTCTTTTTTCTTTTTCTTTTTATTTATCTATTTATTTGGGGGGGGGGGGTACTGGGGGCTTTCTACCTCCGGGCTACACTCTCAGACCTATTTTATATTTTATTTGGAAACAGGGCCACACTAAGTTTCTGAGAGCCTCACTAAGTAGCTGAGGCTGGCTTCGAAACTCTGAGATCTTCCTGTCTCGGCCTCCCAAGCGTGAGGATTACAAGCGTGCGCCACCATGCCCAGCAGATGGTATCTTTATTACATCCCAGTCGGTCCCTGGATCAGAGCCAGCCCAAAGCTCCCACCCCTTTCTGGTATCTCTTCTTTCGTGCACTGCTCCTGCAGGTGCCATGTGCAAGTAAACAAGTGAGAGCCAGGGCCACAGCAAGCCGGGAAGACAAGCCTGAACCTTCAGCAGGAGAATGGAGGAGACAAACGAGGCACAGATAGCACGGAAGCACAGGGCCCACATCCCAGCAGGTGCTGGCGCTGGGTCCTGCCCAAGGGTCCTCTCCTTTCATTCACCAGCACTTCCACATTTGGCCAGAGAGAGAGAGAAACTCAAGGTAAGAGACTCGTATGGCAAAGTACTAAGTGTATTTCAGGCAGCACGAACTGGAAAGTGAAAAGCTGCCCACAGTTCACCAGAAGGACTTGAAGGTAGTCAACTAGAGATCTGGAATTAAGTGAAGGTAGTGCTCTACTGACAACACAGTATTGAAACATTGAAGTGAGGAGGGAATCAGGGGAAAGCTTGCCCCGTGCTGTGTGCATGTCTATCCCTAGCATTCTGAACTGCATTATCATGTGAGATTACAATGTACCAGTAAAAGTATATTTTTTGAAAATTGACCTCATATACTTTAATTGATAATCTGTATTTCTAAAGCAATAAATTAAGCATGGAAACACAATAAATACTTGTGTTTCTTTTAAGGATGACAAGGGGAATGTGTCAAATGAATGGGAAAGGATTTTTTTTTACTTTTTGCAGAGAAATTGGTGCTGTCTACTAAGGTGTTTAAAAGTGCTTGGGTAAAATTTCCACTGAATTTAGTTTTGATGTATTTATAGGTCACATGAAGTGGGGAAGAAAAGTGTGAAGGAGGAGAATAGAATAAATTTATTAAAAGATGAGTTACCTGGGTCTTTTTTTTTTAAAGATACCAACCCACTTGACACCCTCTCCTCCACTCTTTTTGTGAATCATTAGTTTCGTTTAATACTGTTAGGCTTGGTGATCTTAAGCATGGCAAAAGAAACAACATGGAAAGCTAAATTCACATGTGAGAGAGGGGCTAAGATGGCGGCAGCAGCAGCCAAGATTCAGGAGATGCAGACAAATCCTATCCAATTCACCTAGAACTTTTAGAAAAAAAATCCCAGCGAAGGGGGACTGCTCCTGCTGCACATGCTTAAGAATTCTGGATATCATACCATGTAAGGAAGGAGCTCAGGAGAAAACCAGGAGGAAGGTGGCGGCGGTGGCAGTGGAGGCTAGTATCTGGCAGAGGCAGAGATCTGATCCATCCCACCCTGATCTTCTGAAGAAATTGCCCCAAAGGTAGAATGCCACCGCCACGCATGCTCAGGAATTTTGGACAACATGCAGTGCGGGAAAGTGTTTAGGAGAGAATTGAGATGGTGGAGGCAGTGGCAATGGCAGCGGCCGGTATTCAGGAGAGGCAGAGATCTGATTCAATCCACCTTGATCTTTTGAAGAAATTGCCCCAAAGGTAGAATGCTACCACCGTACACGCTTGGGAATTTGGGACAACATGCTGTGTGAAGAAGGTGCTCAGAAGAGAACCAAGATGGATGTGGCAGTGGCAGCTGTGGTCAGTATTTGGTAGAGGCAGAGATTCAATCCAATCCACCTCATAATTTTAAAGAAACGTCCTCCAAGGTTACTGCTACTGCCGCACATACTCAGGAGTTCTGGAAAACAAACTGTGTGGGAAAGGTGTTCAGGAGAGAACTGAGGTGGCAGGGGCGGCGGCGGTGGTGGTGGTGACCAGAACTTGGAGGGGCAGACAGGTCCAGTCCAGTTTACCTTGAACTTTTGAGGAAATCTCCCCAAAAGTAGACTGCTCCTGTCACACATGCTCGGGAATTCTGGACAATATGCTAAGTGGTAAAAGGGTTTGTGGAGTTTCAGAGGGAGCCCCGCATAGCCGGGATGGGCTGCCATGCTGCGTGTTCTGGGAGTCATCAGCCCTCATGGCCACATCCCTCCTCTGCGCAGAGCGGGAGGCCAGGGTGCACATGAAGCAGCAGAGCCTGCTATCCGAAGTGAAGCTGTGGACCTCTGCCTTTGGAAGGAAGACAAAATTCATTGCCACTAGGTATTTGGGGTACCAGCTTTCACAAAAGACATGTACTGCTTTCTCATATTAAAAAAAAATATCGAAGAACGTTGGGCGTGGTGGCGCATGCTTGTAATCCCCGTGCTTGGGAGGCAGAGACAGGAGGATCGCACAGGTTCAAGGCCAGCCTCGCTGGCTTAAGAGACTGTTTCCAAATAAAAATATATAAAATAAATAGGTCTCTGGGAGTGTAGCCTGGAGGTAGAAGGGTTTCCAGGAACCCCAGTACCACAAAAAAATAAAAAGGGAAGAAAAAAGGAAACATCTCTAGATGACCTGCTCATAGTGACAGAGACCAGAGCCTGATGCACAGCAAGGCCGGTGTTGGAGCCTCGGAGGCTTGGATCAGAGCCTGCCAAGTGGGGAGGCTGGTGCCGGGGCCAAGGAGGCCAGGATTGGAGCCTGCCATACGGCAAGGCTGGTGCTGGGGTCAGCAAGGGTGGAATTGGTGCCTGCCATGCGGTGAGGCCATAGCTGGAGCCAGCAAGGCCGGGTTAGGAGCTTGCCTTAAGACAAAGCCAGTGCTGGGGCCTCATGGCCTGCCATGAGGCAAGGCCAGTGCTGGAGTCAGTGAAGCCAGGATCAGAGTCTGCCAAGTGGCCAGGCCAGTGCCGGGGCCTTCAAAAGTGGGATTGGAACTTGCAATGTGGCATACACAGAGAAATATCATAGAAAATAAAAAATCAGATGCTTTTCCTAATATACAAAATCTAAGAAGAAATGGGTAATAGGAAATCTAGTTGAAGAAAGGGCCCTATGGAGGAGCAATTAAGGTGCCCAATCAGAGGGGATGGGATGGGGGAAGATGGAATCTCTTTAAAACACATGATGTATGTAAACAAATACATCAAAGTTAATCACTAAATTAAGCATGGGATTGAGGGAGGGGAAGGAATGGGATGGGGATTGGATAAAAGCTAATTGGATGATGTGTGCTTGGATATCCTCACAAGTCTTGTATTCCATTGTGATGTTTGACTACAATGCACCAATAAAAATATATTAAAAAAAGAAAAAGGAAAATAAAATCCATTCTTTGGATAAAAAAAAATAGGGCTGGGGGTGTAGCTTGGAGATGGAATGCCCCTGGATTCCATCCCCAGTACCACAAAAAAGAAAGAAGAAAGAAAGAAAGAAAGAAAGAAAGAAAGAAAGAAAGAAAGAAAGAAAGAAAGAAAGAAATCACATCCAGAAAAAAGATGCAAACAGTGTGCTGCCTAATACTCCCGGGCGCTCATCTCATTTCTGCAGAGCTGCTCACCTCCTGAGCATCTTGTTGCTTTGCTCATACAGTATTTTGGTGAGAAAAAGAATCCTGTGTCTCAAGTCCTGACTGGCTTGTGGCACTTCAACTCTCCAAAGGACACTTACATCAATTGTCCTCACTGCTGGGATTATAAGGAGAAAAATTGTTTGCACTATAGCACTTTTGCAAATTCTTTTATGTACATCACTTCAGATTTCTATTAAAACAGGTATTTAAATATGCAAATTGTGATGCTAAAATATATTTAATTATGGCATTTATACCTATTTCAACTATCAAGAATTTCCCATTGGTAAATGAGAGCCATTCCTTATAACTGTGGTGTCCCAAGCATTCACTATTTTCCTTTCATTTATCAGAATCTTATCTAGTCAAGACTGTATCCTGTTCTTCAAGTTAGTTCTTCTCTCACAGCTGCATTACCACTAAATCAGTAGCCACTTCCACACAAGTGTGTGTCTGCTCTCCTTCTTCCTTCAGTTTGCCCACCTCTAGACATCCTTTATTCAGAGCCTTCAAAGGCGCAGGTCTGGCCTTCCCCTCTTCCCTCCTTGTTTTGCTCAGCAGTTTGCTCTCGGCCTCGAGTGTTCCAGCGCCCAAAGCCAGCTCATATCCTGTGGCTTATGTGGATCACTGCTGCTCGCTCATGACTGTTTCCTGAGTGCGCGCCCCAGATCTCGATGATGGGGCTACTCCTTTCTATAGCTCTTCTCCATTTTTTTTTTACATCTTATAAAACAAGGACGTGGATCCCCTTGAATCCACTCATCTGAAATACTGTTTGTTGAACTTGTGTACACATACGGCACAGGAGTATTATTGCCTCTGCCAATTCAATAATGAACAGAACAGATATCAGCCCAGTTCTTATGGAGCAATAGGAAGTAAACAAATCTTGATTTGATTGTGCTAAATGCCACGGATGAAAGAAACAGGGTTGCTAAATAAAATACAAGAGTGGGCCTGCACAGAGGGCCAAGACCGGCTTTCTTATTCTTCTGACAGCCGAGCTGTGATCCTGGAGTTGTTGACGTTACACTTCCCTGAGATTCTCTCTGGGGACTTTTCTCTTGTCCCACAGCCACCTAAAGCATCTTTTTTATAGAGGATTCCTTCCCTGTTAGCAAAATCCCTATGTTAACTACTCTTTCTCGTGTATCTTTTCAGAACTGGAAGAATTCATTCTGTAATTGTCATCTCTTATCCGAACTTAGAAAAATAAATAAGAGTCCTAACCCCTGACCCGTGGTGGCCTGTGTCAGGATTCACCAGCCACTACTGTGCTTCACTTCAGGGTTAACATCAGATCCTCTCCGCAGATTTCTACCACCACCACCCATCCAAACACAGCACCAGGGGCCACGTGTCCAACTGTGCTCTGTTTTCTGAAGACCTTTCCTCTCTCCACTTCCTTCCCAGCCCAAGGTATTTTCCCACATTTTAACTTTTATTTCTGTTTCTTCTGCTGCCTCCTGCTCTGAACGGCATACCAAGTTCTCTAAAACATCCCCTCCTCTTACCTCTCTAACACGTTGATGCTCCTTGTCTCGTGGGTCCTGGCTTTGTAGGGGGCAGCATGGCATCCGGGTTCAACACAGAGGCAGCACTCAGTGTGACTTTCTAGCACGTGACCCACTGAGCTAACTTCCAACTTCACTTCTCTCGTGTGCCCACCAAAGACAACATTTCTAAAGTCAACCTGTTGTGCTGTGTAATACAGGACCACAAATTAGTGGATTAAACAACATGCACTAAGCCGGGCGTGGTGGTGCACGCTTGTAATCCCAGCATTCGGGAGGCTGAGACAGGAGGATCACGGTTCACGGACAGCCTCAGCTACTCAGTGAGGCCCCCGCAACTTAGTGAGATTCTGTTTCAAAATAAAGAATAAAAAAAATAGGGCAGAGGGTATAGCTCAGAGGTCAAATGCCCCTGGGTTCCATCCCCAGACCCATAAATAAATAAATAAATAAATAAATAAATAAATAAATAAATAAATAAATTATACTAATTATCTCATAGTTTCTGAGTCTGGAGAAAGAATATTTTCCAAACTCCTTTATTTTATGTGAATTTGTTTCCTTGCAGCTGTAAGCCTGAGGATCCCAGATCCGTACCGGCCAGAGGCTGGAGGCAGGAGGCTGGAGGCTGGAGGCTGGAAGCTAGAGGCTGGAGGCTGCCCTCAGGCCTAACAGGCTGAGAACAGTTTTCTCCAATATTGCTACCTCTTGACAGCCACAAGGAGGGAAGGCCTCTAGCTAAACCCCAGCCATGAATAACAACATAATCAGGTGACTTTTGCCACATAATGTAACCTAACTAGGGAACTGCTATCCCATCACCTTTGCCACATTCTGTGGGTTCTAAGCAAGGCACAGGTTCACTTAGCACTGTGGAGGACAGGACCGTACAAGGATCACCACACAGCGGTGTCCATCAAAGAATTATGTTTACACAGAGCCCCCCTGAGGCTGCCATAAATAAGTATATCAAACCTTGCATGTAAAGCACTTAGCCCAGTACCTGTTGGTGGAAAGGCGAACAGCTGGCAGCTGAGCAGCAGGACTGGGAACCGAGACAGAACGTGTCCTACCTCAGAAGATTTTTTTTTTTTTTTTTTTTTTTTTTGCGGGTCTGGGAAACCCAAGGGCATTTGACCTCTGAGCTATACCCCGTGCCTTATTTTTTATTCTTTTTTTTTTTTTTGAAACTGGGTCTTGCCGAGTTGCAAAGGCCTCACTAAGTAGCTGAGACTGTCCACGAACCGCGATCCTCCGGTCTCAGCCTCCTGAATGCTGGGATTACAAGCGTGCGCCACCACGCCTGGCTAGAAGACAATTTTTTTCATCTTCAGCCTCAGCCTTGTTCAGCTTACAAGCGGCTCTGCTTTGGCCAGCTGCTCACTGGCATGAGCGACTCCCGCGGGGCCCATGGCTGGGCCTCTGGATACCAGTGACAGCATTTTCCTATGTGGCCATGTTGACTCAGGCCATCTTCAGGTGTCAGCTGGTAACTGAAACTTAACCCACATTATTTCTCTTTCCTTACTTTTCCTGCTTCCTAAGCCATCCCTTATAGAACTCTGTTTTCAAAATTCTGATTATATGAGCAATACACACACAAAATATATATATTACGATGTTGGTAGGTAGTAGTGAATGTTCATTTCCTATGGCTGCTGCAGCAAGTTACCATATACATAGTGGCTTACACGCTCCCAAATTCATTTTCTTACAGTTCTATAGTTAGGAAGTCTAAAAGGAGTGCCAGGGAGCTAAAATCAAGATGTCAGCAGGCTGCGTTCCTTTCTGGGCCCTAGGGGGAATCCGTTTCTTCACCCTCTCCAGCATCTGGAGGCTGCCTGCATTCCTTGGCGCCATTCCTCTGCTCAGAAGATCAGCACGACTGGACTGTGTCCTCCTGATACCACTAGCTCATAAGCCTGTTCCTCTTTCCTCTTCTACTTTCTAGGACCCTGGTGATTGCATTGGGCTTGACCAGATAAAAGAGGATAAGTCAGCAAGCTTAATTCCATCTGCAGCTTTGAATGCCACCTTGCTGTGTAACCTAGCACGTTTGCAGTGCCTAGGAGTCAGGCAGAGACACCTGTGTCATCTCTCATTCCGCCCTCCACAGTAGGATTAGGGGTTGTTGTTACTATTTTATTTTACATGTGTATCTAAGTTTCTATATAATAACTATGGATTACTTATATAAATTTTTAAAAATCAAATCACGAAATAACACTGTCCTCTCATTCCTGAATTCCCTTTCAATTTCCTTCCCCAAACACCACCCTCTGCTACTACCACCCTGTAATTTTCAAAACATGATTCCTCCTTCTTGGCCACTTGCATTTTTAATAGCCCCATTATCCTCTGCATGCTCTGACATTCTCTGAATTACTTTTCTTTAACTTCTGTGGTTGGAAATGGGGACAGTTTTGCTTTTAAAATCTTCATGAACTGCCGGGGTCCAGCCCTAACAGAGTCGGGGTTCGTGTGCCAGTGAGAAAAGAGCCGAGGTCGAAATGAGAAAAGAATTGCCACACGAGATCAATCTTCTCCATTTTATTCAGGATTTGTTATAGTTTTTATACTTTAATTTTTGGCAGAAAAGCAAGAGCATAGTCATGCAAGCAGGACTGCCAAGGACGGTAAAAATTATTTGTTACAAAGTTTAGGGCAAGGGTGCCAGACATTTAAATAATCATGGTATGTTTTGTCTCACGTCACAAAGCTGACTCAGACTTCCTCTTGTACAGTGGCTCTAACTAAGGTCAATGTGAACTTAATATTTGGCCCAATATGCTTATCCTTGGGAAGATATCTTTGCCGCCTGAGTCTCTCACAAGCCGCTCCCCATCAGTTTTAGTTATAATGTTTATACATAAAATTCCAATTATACATATTAATCCAAATAATCCTAAAATAAATTTATGAAAAAAAGGAATGCCAGACATCCTTCATGGGGGATCTACGCCGTTGCGGATCCCCTGATCGCGCTTTCTCAAGATCTGCATGAGATGCGGTAGCAATGAGCATCACTATTAATTCCTTAAGAGCATTTTGACATGTTAAAAACATATACTCCTGGCTTCTGATATTGAGAAAAAAAATCAGAATTCTCTCCATTGGTCTCGCCTATTATGATAATATTAAATTATCTCTGAGGTGTCATTATTCTAAATGTATATATTAGACTACTTGTTTATCATACACAATATTCCAATGGGAAAGACACTGTCACCATAATTATCTTAAAGAAGGAAATAAGCTGGGCATGATGGCTCACACCTGGTAGCCCAGTACTTGGTGTTACGGATTGGGAGAATATGGTTGTGGGGAAATTGTTCCCCGGAAACCCCTGCTAGGGTCCCGGACACACTTACCCCCAACCCATAACAAAACCCAAAACAACCAAAAACAGAAAAAAAAGTGGATTCTTGTCCTAAGCTAAGAATAAATATGCATAGCTTGGACAGTTGCTGAAGATTTAAAGAAGTTTATTAAAAAGATAGAAATACAGAGATAGTTACAGCCCTGTGCCAGAGAGGGGCACAGGGGGGCAATTCAAATGAAAATACCAAAGAACTCCAGTTTACTAAGTGTTTTTATCCCGCCCAAGTCCGTGGCAGGTCCTTTGATCTGTAGATATGCTAGCCCTATCTCTAGCCCAGTCTCTGCTGTCTCCAGGCAGATTTGCCCTGGAAGGGGGGGGGGCTGCCCCATCATCTTTTGTTCCATCCCCCAAGATGTGTGAAATTGTTTCTCCAGGACCTGGGATTTCCTCCCATCCCTAACTCCAGCTTTCTTTCCTTCTCTTTAAAAATGTAAATTACAAGTCCCTCCTTTCTGCTAGCCCTGGCCTTCTTAGTATAAAGGATATATTTTTTAAATTGGAAATCTTTCCCAATACTGGTACATTAATACATTTTATTTTTTTATTTTTATTTTTTGGTGGTACTGGGGTTCCTGGAAGCCCTTCTACCTCTGGTATACACTTCCACGGGCTACACTCCCAGACCTATTTTTTAACATTTTTATGTGGAAACAGAGTCTCTTAAGCCAGTGAGGCTGGCTCCGAACCAGCGCGATCCTCCTGTCTCCGCCTCCCAAGCGAGCAGATTACAAGCGTGCGCCACCACGCCCGGCGGTACATTAATACATTTTAAAACCTCTTCCCAATACTAGTACACTTGGGAGGCTCAGCGAGGAGAATCACAGGTTCAAGGACAGCCTCAGCAACTTAGCAAGACCTTCAGCAACTTAGAGAGATCCTGTTTCAAAATAAGGGTGGGGGTGTGACTCGGAGGTAGAATTCTCCTGGGTTCAATCCCCAGTACAACTGAAATATAAAAAATAAAATAAAAATAGGAATAAGGCTCAAAGGAAATTGAAAAGTGAAGCATAGAGAAGTTATCTTGCCTGTGGCCACCCAGATAACAAGAGGTGGATTCTTGTATTTTTCTATCTTTCTGTATTTTTTTCATTCCTCATTCCTCATTCCTTTTGCCCAAACTACCATTTTTTGAGAAACTACTTTCTTCTAAGTATAGCATCTCTCAGGATCTGTAGGCACACAAATGCCATGATGCTATCGATGGGTACTCTTTTACGAAGAATATTCAAATGATATAAATACTTGGTTTCTGGTCATTTTTTGTTATTTCTGGCTTTTATTTTTTTATACTTCTGTTGGTGTGTTCTAGTCGTTTAGCCTCACAGTGCAGTGTAATTCATAGTGATGGTGGCAGGTGCACACAGCAGTTGCTGGGCTCTTCCCCGGCCCGGTCCTCCCTTCACCAAGCCCACCACCCTGACTTGGGACCTCTGCCTCCAGAACTGTGAGAGGAGGAGCCTGTGGCGTTGCCTGCCAACAGACACACCTTCCTTCACTCTGTTCTCCACAGCAGCCAGAGGGACCTTGTTAAAACCAAGGTCAAGTCATATCTCTGCTCTGCTCAAAGCCCGTTCACAGGCCGCCCTGCAGTGCCCTGTCATCCCCGCCCTGCTCAACTGCAAGCGGTCAGCTCTGGACGCTCTGGCTGTGCCCTCAGCCTCCCGGGCTCCTGCCTCAAGGTGCCTATGTGGACTGGGCCTTCTGCTCCAACTTCTTTTCCAGCCTTGGCTGCGTCTTCTCTCCTCCAGGCCTTGATGAGGACCACGTATCCGTGGTCACTTTCTTAACATAACAAACCTCACCCCAACTTCTAGCCCCCTTGCTTGCTTTCTTCCTCTCCCGGGGCCATGTAACTATTTAAGATAGGTGTAATTTATTTGTCTTTTACTCTCAACTGTCACCCTGCTAAAATATAAGTCCCACTGAGGCCAAAGACTTTTGTCTATTTCTTTTACTCTATCTCCAATGCCAGACACAAACCTGATATTCAATAAGCTTTGAGTGAATCGGTGAACTGATTCTTGAAGGCATCTCCCACTTGGAACTCTTCTTCTTCCTAAGTGAAAAACCTTGGTCATGATAACTTCATCCTCTTCCACAGGTTTACAGCACTCTTGTTATATAAAACTATGTTTGCTCCTTTTACCAGTTCTATTAACCTATCACACCATATTTAACTAAATTTAAATCCTAGCCAGTTTCAGAAAAGAATGAGGCGCTTTTTTTTGGGATGGGGGGGTACTGGGGATGGTATCCAGGGGCCTTCTACCTCTAGGCCAGACTCCCAGACCTATTATATATTTTTTATTTGGAAATGGAGTCTCTTAAACCAGAGGAGGCTGGCTTCGAACCTGCACTATTCTCCTGTCTCAGCCTCCCAAGGGCGGGGATTACAAGCGTGTGCCACCACGCCCCGCTGAGTCTTGTGTGTGTGTGTGTGTGTGTGTGTGTGTGTGTGAGAGAGAGAGAGAGAGAGAGAGAGAGAGAGAGAGAGAGAGAGAGGGAGAGAGAGACTCTGAGAATGGAACCCAGGGGCATTTGACCTCTGAGCTACACCCCCAACCCAAATTTTTATTCTTTATTTTGAAACAGGATCTCACTGAGTTGCAGAGGGCCTCACTAAGTAGCTGAGACTGTCCGTGAACCACGATCCTCTGGTCTCAGCCTCCCGAATGCTGGGATTACAAGCGTGTGCCACCACGCCCGGCAAGAATGAGTCTTCATAACCGTCAATGGTGCCTTTGCTTTTTTTGATAATGTAAACAGAATACAAATCAAATACATAAAAATTCTTGGCTAATCCAAAGCTTCCCTCACACTCATTCAGAAGACTTTTTCCGGCAATAAGATTCTAACATTCCATAAGTCCATCCTCATTTTATAGAATTTGAATTATAATAAACATCTCCCTTGTTTTATCCAAATTTTATCCAATTTTGCTGCCTTACTGCAGCAAATGTACAGTGTCTGCTTTCCCAGCAAACCTATAGATGCACACTGTCTACATGAAAAAAAGAAATTCTCACCACCACTAAAAGCATGCAGGCTTTGAGCCAGGTGTAGTAGCATATACCTGTAATCTCAGTACTTGGGAGGCTGAGACAGAAGGATCACAAGTTCAAGACCAGCCTCAATACCTCAGCAAGACTCTCAGGAACTTAGCAAGACCCTGTTACAAAATATAAAAAGGGCTAGGGATGTAGGTTGGAGGTAGAATGCCTCTGGGTTTAGTCCCAAGCATGGACTCACAAACACATACACACGCACGCACACACACACACACACACACACACACACACACACATAGGCTTTAATAACATGCTAAAAATCAGCAGTAATAGATTTCTTAACATCCAAAGATTGAACCAGATGTCGAACTCAACAAGAGATAATCAGAAATGTTATGTTTAAATATACATAGTATATATGGCCTGGAAAATTCTCAGGCTGATTTTAAGAATTCAGTGGGGCAAATCATAGCTTCTACTATTTCAGTATGTCACCAATCAGTCCCTGAGCTAATCCTGTCCTTTTTGAGGGACCTTTTTGTATTGCTACCTTCTCCATATGCTAACACAATTTAAAAATGTCTACCCCTCAAGTCTCTTCCTCTGAGATTCTATGACTGTTATTCATGTTGGGATAAAAGCTGCCTACAAATTATTGAAGCTGTCATTAGCCTAACATTCCCTGTAATATTTTAATTCTTTTAGAAGCTATCCTTTTAAGCAAGGATTCCGTCTGCTTTTTAATTTCTGAAGGAGCTCAAGGAATCAGGGGCATCAAGAGACTGCTCTGGTAGTTACAGCACCAATTACGTTATATTCAGCTTAATTTCTGTGGCTTCCAATCAGCCAAGGAGTATTTGCCAAGCGGGGCCATGGTGGTAGGCCAGCAAGAGAAGAATAACAACAGCACCAAGGGCTTGCCTGCTGTCTGGGAAGGTCAAGGAACATCTTCAGAACAGTGAGATGCCAAAAAAATGCAAATAAAAATGCAAATCAGGCAGTTCTGCTGAGAAGTGGGGGCCCTTTAGCAAAAAGAGATGATGAGATGATGTCCTATGCTAAGCTAAGGGAGGCTCAAGCAACACGGGCAGTATCTCAGGTTAAACCAGAAAGTAAGATTCAGTCAAGAGGGTGCTGATGGCAGAGGCCCAAGCCAGGGACATGTCTCCCGAGAAGTTCTCCATGGAGGAAAACTGTCTCCAGCCCATTCTTCCCTTCCTCCAAAATGCAGGGTTGCCTGGCCCCCATGGGATTCTAAAAACCCCCAAGCCTGAAACATGTGGATTCATTACAGGAACATGTGGAAATCTATCCCCCAAATAGTCATGAGTAGCCTCTTGTTTTCTCCACTATGTTTTGAAGAAAATAAATAAGCAAATGTCAGATTCAAATAGATCCCTGAAGAAAGATAATTTTAGTTGACTGGAACTGGAAGGCTGTCTGAGCACGTACAAGCACAGAGAGATCAGTTACCTTTGGTTACTAAAGAAGAGCAGGTGTCTAAACAAAGCTGCTGCTAGTCAAACTCAATTAAAACCACACTGGGCTGCTCCACAGCCCTCGAGATTAGCAAGCATGCAGAGGCCCATGAGTGCGTCTTCTTTGCATGTGGCTTCTGAGGACACCTGAACTTAATTAACTGTCACAGTCAATGGCTACATCTACGCCTGACATTTTGTCCCAAAAGGATCACAAAGCTGTAATAGTATAACACTGTTGAGCTTGGGACCTAGGAAAAGTGACTCCGGCCATTTGCTGTGTCTCTCTGAGCTACAGTTGAATTCTAAATACATTAGGCAAATTGCCGGGCGTGGTTGCGCCTGCTTGTAATCCCTGCGCTTGGGAGGCTGAGACAGGAGGATCGCACAGGTTCAAAGCCAGCCTCAGCTACTTAGTGAGGCTCTCAGCAACTTAGTGAGACCCTGTCTCCAAATAAAAATAGAAAATAGGTCTGGGAGTATAGCCCAGAGGTAGAAAGCCTCTGGGTTCCACCCCCAGTACCACAATAAATAAATAAATAAATAAATAAATAAATAAATAAATAAATAAATAAATACATTAGGCAGAGGCACAACTTCTTATTTGTTATTGTTTTTCCAATTTGTCAAAACACATTTAATGGATACTTTCTGTGTGTATGGCCCTCTGCAAAATGTTTGAAGTGAAGCAACAAGATCAAAGAGGCAATTTTTGCCCTCAAAGGGTGTAAAATCTCTAAACAAGCTAAATACATGAAATGTAGGCTAAAGAGATCAGAGTGGGCTAAAGCAAAATGAAAGACACTGATATGCGAAAGAGAAGCAGAGGCTGGAGCAATTAGTTTTGAGAGAGGGTTTCTGGGATAAATACTCAGGTATTTACTTTTACTTGGATTTTGAAAACATACAATATTCTTCTGGATGGTCTGGGAAAAGAAATGTTCCATAATAAAGAAACTCCATAAATAATGAAGGCACAAAAGTATACAAAGATATGAAGAGAAACCCAGTGTGCTAGAGAAGATGTAATGCAAAATATGCTATTTATTTATTTTTTAATTTATTTTTATTGGTGCATTGTAATCATATATCACATTGGAATACAAGACTTGAGAGGATATACAAGCACATATCATCCAATTAGCCCTCATCCAGCTCCCATCCCATTCTCTCCCCCTCCCTCGATCCTATGCTTGTTTGGTGATTAACTTTGCTACATTTGTTTATGTACCTCCTGAGTTTTAAAGAGGCTCCATCCTCCCCTATACCATACCCTCTGATTGGTCACCTTAGTTGCTTCATTATAGGGCCCTTTCTATAACTCAACATCTTCCTGTTGCCCCTTTCCTCCTGGTTTTTGCTGCTTAGGGGAATCAGGTTTTTATTTTCTGCGATATTTCTCTGTGCATGCCGCGTTGCAAGTACCGATCCCACTCTTGAGGTCCCCAGTAGTGGCCTGGCTACCCGGTGGACTGATCCAGACCTCGCTGGCTCAAGCAGAGGCCTTGCCTCATGGGAGGACCCGATTCTGGCCTCGCTGGCCCCCACACTGGCCTAACCCCTTGGCTGGCTCCCATCCCGGCCTCAGTGGCCCTAGCACAGGCCTAGCCTCAAGGCAGGCTCTGTCCCAGCCTTGCTGACCCTGGCACCGGCCTAACCCCTCAACAGACTCATATCCTGGCCTCGGAGGCCCCAGCACCAGCCTTGCCTCACGGCAGGTTCTGATCCCAGCCTCGCTGGCCCTGGTACCGGCCTCACTCCTCAGCAGGCTTCGATCCTGACCTCGGAGGCCTCAGTAGCGGCCTTGCCGCACAGAAGGTTCCGATGCCGGCCGCTGGCCCCGGCACCAGTCTAACCCTTCAGCAGGCTCCGATCACAGCCTCAGAGGCCCCAGCTCCAGCCTTGCCTCATGGCAGGCTCCAATCCCTGCCTCGGAGGCCTCAGTAGTGGCCTTGCCTCATGGAAAGCTCCGATGACAGCCGCTGGCCCCGGCACCAGCCTAACCCCTTGGCAGGCTCCGATCCCGGCCTCGGAGGCCCCAGCACCAGCCTTGCCTCACGGCAGGCTCCGATCCCAGCTTCGCTGGCCCTGGCACCGGCCTAACCCCTCAGCAGGCTCCGATCCCTGCCTCGGAGGCCCCAGCACCAGCCTTGCCTCATGGCAGGCTCCAATCCTGGCCTCGCTGGCCCCAGCACTGGCCTAACCCCTTTTTTCCAAAAGTTCCAGTTCATTTGGATAAGTTTTGTCTGCATCTCTAGTATCCTGGCATCTGCCATGACCTTCTTGACCCCTCTCCAATATTTTTCTTTTTTCCTTTTTTTTTCCTTTTTTTTTTTTTTTTTTTAAATAAGAGAAGACAGTATGTGTGGTTTGAGGAGGTTGTGGGATCAGGTACTCAGTAGCACTATGACCCAGGCCCAGTTTCCCCAGGGGTCCAGTGTGCTCCGCATGACTCTGCCTGGGGTCCAGAGTCCTGCGACCTGGACCCCGGCTCTTCCAGGGGTCCGGCGTGCCCTGCCTGACCCCCGCCCAGGGCCCCAGTTTCTCCAGGCGTCTGGCATGCTCCACGCAATCCCGCCTGGGGCCCAGAGTCCTGGGGCCCAGAGTCCTGCAACCCGGGCCGGCTCTTCCGGGGTCCGGCGTGCCCCGCCTGACCCCCACCGGACCCCAGGCCTTGGTACTGGGCTCCAGTTTCTCCAGGGGTCTGGCGTGCTCCACGCGATCTGCCCCTTTATTTTGTGTGTGGTGCTCAGCATGAAACCCAGGGACCTTCAACCTCTGGGCTACAGTCCCAGATCTATTTTATATATATTTTTATTTGGAAACAGGGTCTCACTAAGTTGCTGAGAGCCTCACTAAGTAGTTGAGGCTGGCTTCAAACTTGTGTGATCCTCCTACCTCAGACTCCCAAGTCCTGAAATTACAAGCATCAGTCACCACGCCCAACTGCAAATTTTATTTATTTTTTTTATTTTATTTTATTTTATTTTATTTTATTTATTTTTTTTTTTTTGGTGTGTGTATGTGTGTGGTACTGGGATGGAACCCAGGAGCATTCTAACTCTGAGCTACACCCCCAACACTATTTTTTATTCTTTACTTTGAAACAGAGTCTCACTGAGTTGTAAAGGGCCTCACTAAGTAGCTGAGGCTGTCCTTGAGCTGTGATCCTCCTGTCTCAGCTTCCCAGAGGCTGGGATTACAAGCGTGCGCCACCACACCCGGTTTAAAATATGTTTTAAAAAGTAGTTTGAGCCAGGTGTGGTGGAGGTAGAAGGGTTTCCAGGAAACCCAGTACCACCAAAAAAAAAAAAAAAAGTAGTCTGAGTCATGTACAATGGCACACAGCTATAGTTCCAGTACTTAAGAAGCTGAAACAGGAAGATCACAGGTTTGAGGCCAACCTCGCAACTGAGACCTCATTTTAAAACAGAAAAATATAAAGGGCTGGGGTTATAACTTGGAGATAGAATGCCCCTGGGTTCAATCTCCAGTGCCCCCGAAAAATTAGTAGATTGAAACTAGATGAGGAAGAAATTAAAAGCCAGACTAAGGGTATATAATTTCTTCTATGCATAAATAAGAAAGAGTTTCTCAAAGTTTTGAGCGGGGGACATGGCATGTTCATACATGAGCATTAGTATGCTACCAGGATGTGACCGACAAAGCAGAGGTGTTTCCAAAGGCTGATTAAGACCAGAAACCACGTTACTCAGTGAGATAATAATGGACACCTGACATGGTTCAGAGAGAGTAAGAAGGATGGGCAGAAGCAGATTGAGTGCATGGTCAGAGTGCAGACAGAAGCCAAGCTTGGCTCCCAAGCTGCCGGTCTGGGTGGTGAGGGCGTGCGGGCCTCCACAGGACTTTTCATAAATGCCCCTCACAAGCCGGGCGTGGTGGCGCATGCTTGTAATTCCCGCGCTTGGGGGGCAGAGACAGGAGGATCGCGCAGGTTCAAAGCCAGCCGCACTGGTTTAAAAAAAAAAAGTATAAAAATAGGTCTGGGAGTGTAGCCCGGAGGTAGACAGGTTTCCAAGAACCCCAGTACTACCAATAAATAAATAAATAAATAAATAAATAAATAAATAAATAAATAAATAAATATTCCTCCCAGAACAGGACCAGAACCATATACAAACATAGAAACTTGCACTTGTTAGCCTAGGGCTGCCTATCTCCGGATGAGAATTTGCTTTGAGTGGATTCATGCTGGCGAGAAATCTGAAGCAAGGAAGAGGCAGGATGGAGGAAGCCAGGGGGACACTTATGATGCTCAGCCGCGTGTGGGCCAGCAACAAACATGGAATCCACCCAGCAGTAACTAGACACGCTCCCCGCTGCTCTCTACAGCACTGGACAGAGGGAGGCCTGTCTGTCAAACACTGACCTGCTCTTAGTGATAGTGACAGTGTGTTCATCGGGCTCTTTTGTTTGTCTGGAAAATTAAACTTTGGGGAAACTATTCTTTTTTTTTTTTTTTTTTTTTGGTGGTGGTGGTGGCACTGGGGATGGAACCCTTCTACCCCCAAGATACACTCCCAGACCTATTTTATATTTTTATTTGGAAATAGGGTCTCTTAAGCCAACAAGGCTGGCTTCAAACCTGCGCGATCCTCCTGTCTCTGCCTCCCAAGTGCGGGGATTACAAGCGTGCGCCACCACGCCCAGCCTAAGACTATTCTTTTTCCAGTGAATCTTCCAAATAAAAAAAGATGAAAAATATTCTCAGAGATCAAATTTTTCCTGGAAATCTTCAGCAAAGAGTCAAAGAAAATACTGCATGGGGTCTTATAACAGCACTATGAAGGCCATGGTCTTTCTTCCTTTTAAGGAGGGACCAGCTATTGACCTGATGGCACAGACTGAGTTTCCTTTATTTTAATTTCAGCTACTGAAAACATTAGCAATTGTTGTTGGTGTGTTACAAGAGCTATACTTACTCTTTTTCCAGGTACTCTTTTACCTGGGGAAACATCAAAGAGGTGGATCCCAGAACAAACCTCTGCCCTGGGCAGCCTTCGAGTCAGAAGACTTTGTGAAATGTTCTTCGGGTCAGCCTGGGGGTCAGAAGAGACTCTCTGGCCACACAGTTCAACAGTAGCTGAAAGTACACAGTTAAATGGAAAATGTGCTGAAATTTTTAGATTCCTTTCTGGCAAAGCTAACACCCTCATGTAAATCCAGAATAATTATTTTAAGTATTTATTGGTTTAAAACCTCAAAAAAGATCAACTCATTATAATTAATACTTCTAACCAATCTTGCATAGCATGTAAATAATCATCTTGAACAAATTAGGTATCAACACTTTTTTTTTATTTTTTTTTTTTGATGGTACTAGGGGTGGAACCCAGGGGCATTTGACCTCCAAGTTACACCCCCTGCCCTATTTTTTATTCTTTATTTTGAAACCGGGTCTCTGAGTTGGAGAGGGCCTCACTAAGTAGCTGAGGCTGTCCGCGAACCGCAATCCTCTGGTCTCAGCCTCCCGAATGCTGGGATTACAAGCATGCACCACCACGCCTGGCCAGATTCGGAACTCTTAAAAGTTCATTCGTAGCTATCCTCTGAAACAATGTTGAACCATTTGGCATGCTATAATGATATGCATCACTCACAAAGAGTACTCATGGCCAAGGAGTCCTGAGCAATCGTGAGCCTAGATACACATGCATGTTTGGCTTTTGCCTCCACTTGTATCAGACAATTTAGTTAAGTTTGCCAGGTAGCTGGCCATCTTTATCCAAAGACTTCTTGATTCCTCTATTATTTCATCACTTTTACGATTTGAATACAAAGTCATCTAAAAGAAAAAATACACTTGCGAAATTCACCACTTCTTTCAGTACTTCTTTCTTTGATTTTTAGGTAGTTTCCACAAAGCTAATGTGGTGTGTGTGTGTGTGTGTGTGTGTGTGTGTGTGTGTGTGTGTTAACAAAAGAAATCAGCAAATGTGTAACAAAGAAAGACGCTTCAACAAGACTGTGTTTTACCACACATTCTGAACATGCAAACTTTCAAGAAAAGAGGACAACAGTATTCTTTGTTCAGAAGGCAAGATTCACCTTCTTACTACTAATGGAAATGATTTTAGGTAATTACGGCTTCTTGGGTTGCAAATTTCCATGATGCAAGATCAGTGTGATATTAAAGAGGAGTGCAAAGTGCAGGCCTCTCGCGCCTTGGACGCCATCTCAAGTTAAGTCTTCTCTACCCCAGGCCTCATCTGGCTCGTTCCTGACCTGTGGCCTCTTCTGCTTACCCTTGTCTAAATCTGCCAGCATGCCCACACCACATTCCCCGTGAAAAACTGCCATGTGCACATGTTGCCCCCATCCTACTGAGAATGGAAGATGCTGGTGACACAGAGCATTCCGCATTTCCAGAGTCATTTCCAGTAATCAGCTGTGCCTCATGGCAGGTGTCCACGAACCATTCCATTCTATAGATGGCCAGGCTGAGTCCCGGGGATTGAATGACAGGCCCTCTGATAATCCCTTACAGAGCAATGGCAGAGCCAGGTTCAGAAGGTAAGGCCCCCAAGGAAACAAGCCACCCCACATGCAAAACTCAGGAACTGAAAATGTGGCCTTGGGCTCAGTTGCAGGGGAGAACTTTTAGTGCACCTAAATATAGCAGCCAAGTCTGGGAGACGGCCAGTGCCTGGGGTGCCAGCTCCAAGCTCACGCCAGGCACGCTAGGATGCTCCATTGCCACAGGTGGGTCACACACTTCTGCTAACTCTGTTCCAAAAATAAATTCTTAATGAGTTGCCCTCCAAGTGTTGATTGTATTGCTTTAAAGTTCAGGGTGAAAAGAGGTAATGGTGAGTGGAAAAGGTGGCTTTGGCTGGGAAATTGGAGTATGTTCCATGAGTTGCTGGAAAGTGATTGAAATTGATTTGCAAATCAATTTTTTTCTTCTTAAAAAAAAAGAAAAAAAGAAAGTCTACAGCACCTATCTAATTTGTTCTGTAAAGTACTTGCTTGCTTTGTTTCTTACAACCCTGAGAAACATGCTTGCTACTCCGTGAGTCTCATTCCCCCAGGTCAGGAGATGGGGGGCCACATGTGGCTTGCACTCGGACTTGTCTCTCAGCAGCCTGGAGGCACCTGTTGCAGGTGGGTGAGGGCGTCCAGTACCCAGGCCAGAGAGGCCCCTTCTGTACTCTCAGTGGAGCCCCCCACCTGCTCGGTGAAGCCGGAGGCACATGCGAGTGGATGGGTGTGAGTGACAGTCCTGCATCCAGACCCCAGACTTAAGGCCAGTCTCAGCAACTTAGTGAGACCCTGTTTCAAAATAAGAAATAAAAGAGAGCTGGAGGTGCAGCTCAGAGTTGGAATGCCTCTGAGTTCAACCTCCAGTACTGTAAGTAAATAAATAAGTACTAATCATCAAGCCGGGCATGGTGGCACACACTTGTAATCCCAGCATTTGGGAGGCTGAGACAGGAAGATCACGGTTTGCGGACAGCCTCAGCTAAGTAGTGAGGCCCTTTGTAACTCAGTGAGACCCTGTTTCAAAATAAGGAATAAAAAAATAGGGCTGGAGGTGTACCTCAGATGTAGAATGCCCCTGGGTTCCATCCTCAGTACCGCAAAAAAGAAAAGAAAATACTAATCATCTCAAACAATTTAGGTGATAGTAGTAACTTTGACTGCATCTAAACTACTTTTGTGTACCAAGTGCTGTGTGCATGTATGTCACTATCATGGTAAACCTTATGATATGGAACTATAATGCACCAATAAAAGTATAAAAATAAAATAAAATACTTTTGCAAAGCATAGGGCATACAGTATTAGATAGAATTAGGTGGTTATTAAGCATACAGTAGTGTTTTATAAATGGCAGGGATTCTATGGGATAACTCACCGAGAATAACTTATTTTATGACTACCAACTCTGATAGAGAGGGCCAACTCTGTTCTTAATTGGCATCTCAAAGATCCCTGTTTGCCGGGCGTGGTGGCACACGCTTGTAAGCCCCGTGCTTGGGAGGCGGAGACAGGAGGATGGCGCAGGTTCGAAGCCAGCCACACTGGCTTAAGAGACCCTGTTTCCAAACTAAGAAAAGTATAAAAATAAATCTAGGAGTGAAGAAAAGTATAAAAATAAATCTAGGAGTGAAGCCCAGAGGTAGAGGGGCTTCCAGGAACCCCAGTGCCACCAAAAAAAAAAAATCCCTGTTTTTCCAGTTTGGGTATTATTATTATTATTATTATTATTATTATTATTATTATTATTTGGTTTTCCGCTTAAGGTGCAGTGTGTTTCCGTCCTCTCCTGATGCACGGGTGAGGGCGGCACTGGAGCCGGCTCTGCTGACCCTGCCCCTGTTCATCAGCTCGCCATCAGTGGTCTGTGTTCTCAAGTCCACTTTCCCTTTCCTCCACAGTAGAAGCCAGACTTGGACCTCTCTTATTACCTGTGCAGGGGAGTTGAAGCTTGCCTCCAACCCTCTTAGTGTCTGGATGAGATTGACAGAAAACATTAACAGAAGAAAAGCAAAAAAAAAAAAAAATGTAATAACTTTTTCCATGTGCAAGGGAACCCTCCTAAGAAAAATGAAAGCCCAAAGAAGCAGTTAGTACCAATTGCTGTGCACTCACTGGGCTCGAACAAAAGTAGTAAGTCATGACCGTGTATCTAGACAAAAGATCTCTGGGCTAGGCTGGTAGCTAATGGTGAGAAAATGCCAAGGCAGATGAGGGTTAGTCTAACAAGGTTTGTTTTTACAGATTTCTTTTGACCTTGTCTCCCCCAGCTCTGGTGTTAAAATGTTTTTCTTCCTCCCGGTACAAGAAGGGCACCTTTCACACACTATCAGCAAGAAGAGAGGTCAGAATGGCCTTCTTGCACCTGCTGCTTTCAAGTGCTTTTAACTCAAAATAATCACTGTCCCAGGGTGGCATATTTGAAGGGGTGGCGTGTTCTGAACTCTTTCACCTGTGACCTGAATCTAGTACTGTCTAGAGTTCAGTTAGCGCTTAGTTGATGCTCTGTCCAAGGACACATGTAAAACCTTTTACTCCTAAGGGATTTCTCCAAAAACATGACCTGCAAACTCCCATCGGAGCCCTCAAAGGAACTTTCCCAGCCACAAGTTAAAGAAAGTCAAAGAGAAGGGCAGGCTCCAGGAGGTCCCTGGGTTTCAGTCCACTTTCTCCAGCTTAATTCCTATATTGAAACACAATCACCAATAAACAAATAGCGTTCCTATTTCCTAAAAGTCTCATTTTCCTTTGAGACATTTAGGTTTCCTGAAGCAGGTGGGTGGGTTTGAGTAGCTTGAATTTTGTTTGTGTGCTTTTAAAATTCTAATTATAACTCTTTGGAAGCAGCTCTGCATAGGGTTGTATATTTTTTTAAAAAGCTGAAATGGGAGGCCCCTCATGCCAGCAGAGATTAAATAAATATACATCTCATTTTGGAGCTAAGTGTACCCGCTGCCACTATTGCCACAGCCAATAATCCGGAGACACGAGTTTCCCTGGCTTTAGTGCACTTTCCTGGGCGCTCCCACCCAAATCATCTCCCCATTTCATTCTCGACAGTGATCCAAGCCCTTCCATTTATAATTAAAAGGTCAAGGTTAGAATCTGGACATCTCGACTAAGGCCACAGTGAGCCTCCGTGTAAGGGAGTCATGACTGACCAGGGAACTGCACGGAGAGGAAAGCGAGCAGCCACGCTCCTCAGAACCAAGAGCCCGGAGGAGGGAGTTCAGTTGCTCACTTTGTTATTAGACTAATTCAGTGTGATAACATAGATTTTTCTCCTCAGGATTGCTACTCTCCTCTCCCACCACCCTCTCTTCTCCATAGATCCAGCCTACATTCTACCATGCACTCGTCAACATTTGGGAAAGAACTGTCTTTTCCTACCAGATACTGTAGCTCACACCAATAATCATAGTACTTGGGAGGCTGAGACAGGAGAATGGCAGTTTCAAGGCCAGCCTCAACAATTTAGTGAGACTCTTAGGGACTTGGTGAGATTCTGTTTCAAAAATAAAAAATAAAAGCCAGGCGTGGTGGCACACGCTTGTAATCCCCACGCTTGGGATGCTGAGACAAGAGGATCACGCAGGTTCGAAGCCAGCCTCAGCTTGCTTAAGAGACCCTGATTCCAAATAAAATATAAAATAGGTCTGGGAGTATAGCGTGGAGGTAGAAGGCCCCTGAATTCCATCCCCAGTACCACCAAAAAAATAAAAAAATAATAAAAATAAATTTTAAAAAAATTTAAAAAGGGCTGAGAGCATAGCTTGGGGATAGAATGCCCCTGGGAGTTTCAATCTCTGGTACCAAATAATAATAATAATAATTATTATTATTATTATTATTATTATTATTATTAATAACAATAACAACAACAACAATTGTTTTCTTACCAGAGCACCTATTTCTTGTCATTGTTTGAAAATGTAAGGGACTGTGGAAGGCAAGGTTGTTACTCCCTTGCTACTCAAAGTGTGCCCTGTGCACACTGACATCACCTGGGGGCTTGTTATCAATGAAGACCCCGCCAGGTCCCAACACAGACCTACTGAGTCAGCGTTGATTCTAACAAAATCCTCACAGAAACCATGTGACCACTGACATTTAAGAAGCTCTGGTCACAGCTTAGAATACACTTATTTTTATGTTTATTTATTTTATTTATTTTTGTTTGTTTGCCTAGTGAGAAGACAGTGTATCTGGAAAGAGGATGTGAGTACTCAAGAAACTGCCAGAGCCAGACATGGGTGGCACACGCTTGTAATCCCAGCACTCGGGAGGCTGAGACAGGAGGATCGCAGTTCGCGGACAGCCTCAGCTACTTAGTGAGGCCCTTGCAACTCAGTAAGACCCTGTTTCAAAATAAAGAATAATTAAAAAACATAGGGGTGGGGGTGCAGCTCAGAGGTAGAATGCCCCTGGGTTCCATCCCCAGTACTGCCAAAAAAGAAAATGAAAGAAAGAACGAAAGAACGAAGGAAGGAAGGAAGGAAGGAAGGAAGGAAGGAAGGAAGGAAGGAAGGAAAGAAGGAAGGAAGGAACTCTGCCTGGTTTGATTACCTAATAGATTTATTCGGATGTCTCCCCAGGCCTTTGAGCTTGGCAGTCCCCAGAAAGTCAATGCAGCGGTTCATTTCTGCGGGTGCTGGGTCAACACCCCACCTGCTGCAGGCCAGCCACCCCCATGCTTGTGCCTGTCCAGAAGTTCCCAGAGGCGGACAGGAATCCCTCACATAAGCTCAGGGCTCTACCTGCAGCTCTGCTGAGTCCTTGAGGCAGCCACTGCCTCTGGTCTTGGAAGCTTCAATACTGCTGCAGACAGTCTCCAGCCACCCCCAGAGGGAGGGGACACTCTGTGCCTCTGAGACCCGCGGCACTGCAGTCTGGATTGCTGTCACCTGGAGGCTTTTGTACCTGTATCTGTTTTGCTTTGTTTTTACAGTACTGGGGATGGAACCCAGGGGCATTCTACCTCGGAGCTGCATGCCCAACCCTATTTTTTATTCTTTTTTATAGGAGGCAGGTCTGGGAATGAAACCCAGGGGCATTCAACCTCCCAGATACACCCCCTGCCCTGTTTTTTATTCTTTATTTTGAAACAGGGTCTCACTAAGTTACGGAGTGCCTCACTAAGTAGCTGAGGGTGTCCGCAAACCATGATCCTCCAGTCTCAGCCTCCCAAATACTGAAATTACAAGTGTGTGCCACCACGCCTGGTTTTCACCTGTTTTGGGTGATAGCATTTCCATTCAAACAGGCACCTCCATGCTGCCTGGGGTCGGGGGAGCAGTGAGAGGAAAAGGCTCTGGGCACCATGCAGACGGTGGGGAGTCGTGGTCAGAGGGCAAGGCTGGCTACCAGGTCTAAAGCCAAAGAAGAAGAAATTCATCTAGAGACTCTATGATTTCACTTTAAGATGTGTGTGTCTGTGTGTCCTGTGTCTGTGTGTGTCACTAGAGATTGAGCTCATGGGCATTCTACCTCCGAGCTACAACCCCAGGACCCTCATTTTTTGAAACAGGGCCATACTATGTTGCTGAGGGCCTCACTAAATTGTTGAGGCTGGTCTCGACCTGATATCCTCCTGACTCAGCCTCCCAAGTACCAGAGATACAGGTGTGCACCACCACACCCAGCTACATTAAGTTTTTCCCTGAGATGCAACCGTGTGAACTTCCCTTCGTTTCCTTGAGCAAACCTTTGGTTGGAATCTACTGCCAGAAAGTCTTTGGCCAGAGAGCTAGCTTTGAGGAGCCCTGTGAAGGCCAGAGTCACGTGGTGTGGGGAGAGGAGAACCACTCCAGAAGCACATCCGCTGGCTCAGTGAGCTCGATTTTAGTGGAGGAGTTAGGAACAGTGACCATGGGAGTTCTATATAAGCCCCAGAATTCAGGGAACTCTCGCTGGATGGCTGCATCGTGAGATTTGCTGCCGTTTGTGGAATGGGGAGCCTGGAATTATCGTTATTTCAATAATTAGAGGAAAAGATGACTAGGAAGGCTAAAGGGATTTACTTGGATCACTGGAAGAAAGTACACTGTGGAGCGTAATTGTGCCCTTTCTTTCCAGGGCCCCAGATCTTGCTGGAGTAAGCAACATTAGGCTGAGTTGGGGCCAGGAAGAACCACTGCAGCCTGACCACCTTGGCCCTGAAGCCACAAACCTTCCCCAAGGAGACTCACTTCCTGCCTGGGATTCTCTGTGTAATTCCCTGAAACCCACACCTGCCCCCTTCCCACTTCCCTTGTTCATCTGTCTTTGAGCCCCAAGTCTGAATAAAGTTCAGGACCCTCTCCATGGGAGAGTTGGGCCCAAGACTATCAGGGCTAACCATGCCCCACAGAAAGTGTCGCCAGCTGAAAGCACCAGCAGGATCTCCTGGGGGAGCTGCCAGGCCCTGCCACCAGCACAGCCCAGTCTGCTGAGCCGCAGCCAGGAGACAATGAGGCAGGAGCACTGGGGTTTTTCAGTTCCCGCCAGCCAGGCATGAAAGAGCTGGCTTTTCCTCTTTCTGGAAGTTCTTCTTGCTCCCATACTCGGCCGGCCAGCACACACTGATGGCCCAAGGAATGTCTGAGCTTGTTTTGCCCAGGAGTGTTGACTGGCTCAAGCATGTAGAGCTGGCTAGGTAATGTGGTGCCAGGTTTTCTTGTCACAGGCTTACCACACAAATCACTTCCCAGGAATCCATCACGGCACCATTTTGGCAGGAAGGTGCTCCCAAATGGCTCCTCCAGTGGGCCCCAGGCAGATGCTCCCAATGGCCCCTCCAGTGGTCCTCAGCCTTTGGAGGATGCAAGAATCAGGATCATCTGAGGCCTTTACTTTCTGCTCCCCAAAACCTTCAGACCCGCAGGTTCCGCTCAGGGGCAAGCTGAGCCTTTGGTGTGCAGCGCATCTTTGCCTCAACCACCTACCCTTCCATCCTAGTTCAGACTCGTTTTCTCTGTTCACCTCACAGTTCTTTTTTTTCCTAAAAGGTCCTTCTAGACCCTCATAAATCTCTTCTTCCTCCTAATTCTACCTCCCACCTAACTATCTGGGGGAAAAAATCATCTTTGTGACATAGACAAAAAAAATTACATTTTAAGGAAAATTTGTCTTTAAGCAGTATTTAAATATTTTAAATATCAAATATTTAATATTTGCATAATTAACAGAAAAATTCAGAAACCTCAAGCCTATGGGCCAGCCAGGGCCAGTGATAAGATTTATCTCAAGACTAGCCAGGGCCCAATCATTTCCCCTGTAAGCAGGGAGCTACTTCCAAACTGTTTCCATCATAATACTGAAACCATGCACATGTTTTCTATTTCCTGTCACCATTAAATGACAGAATTCTACTGTAGCAGTTTTATAGTTATCTATATTCCTTATTTTAAATAAAAACTGAAATTCTGTGTAGCTTTATGTTAATAAAATAGGCTAAGAAAAAAGTAAGTCCTTAGAATGTAACTTTGTTTGCAGAAACAAATAATTTTTAGGAATAAAATTGATATTCTAGATTAAAATTACTAGGTACTCATTCGACTTCTTGGGGTAAAAGTTTCAAAGTGTTAAAGGGAAAAGAAAGTGAAATTAAGGGTTGAATCACATAAAACTTGATAGGGCAGGTAATTCTTTCTTTTCTTTGTGGTATTAGGGATAGAACTCAGGAATCCAGGAGCATTCTACCTTAGTGCTACACTCCCCAGCCCAATTTTATTTTTTATTTAGAAACAAGGTCTCACTAGGTTGATGAGAGTCTCGATACTTGCCGAGGCTGTCCTCGAACCTGCAATCCTCCCGTCTCAACCTCCCAAAGTACTGGGATTACAGATGTGCACCACCAAGCCCAGCAAGGGCAGGTAATAAATTATACTTGAATAATATAATACTTTGACTTGGTTCTTGTATAAATGTAGTGTTGAATAACATCACTTAAATTTTGGCTACTTTAGTAAAAAGCTGTGCTTTGTAGAGGAGAGGGTGAAAAGCAACGGGTCTAATGGCCACTTAGGAGAAACCAGAGCCTCCACATCGATGTGGTGTGACTGCCACCTCGTGGCGGCATATCCTCATCACAGGAGTCTTGCCGGTGGGGATGGAGGAAAGTCCCTTAAGCACCATACTGCAAGGCTAAACAACAAAGTAAGGCCACTTGGGCATGGAAAGGAATCTTTTCTGTAATGTCTCCTCATGGTTTCCAGGGCTATTTAAAGGAATGTACATTTGTTGATGCTATGTCAAAGGGAGTCATTGAAAGACATGCAAGCCGCAGCTCCAAGTAGACCAATAACAGATCTGAGGTTGGAGTTCCCAATCAATTTGATTCTAGCTCGGAAAACATTTTGTACAGATCTCCATCAACAGGTGAATGGATAGCAAAACTTTGGGAAATACACACAATGGAATTCTATTCAGCCATAAAGAAGAACAAAATTATATCATTTACAAGAAGATGGAAAGCCCTGGAGAACATTATGTTAAGTGAGATCAGCCAAGCACAGAAGGAGAAGGTACATATGTTTCCTCTAATATGCCCAAACTAGGAAACACAGAGGATACCAGTGGGACTCCAGATAATGGAGGGGAAATACCAGCAAAGTTTGAATGGAAAGTTAGGAGAGGAGGAAGGCTGATCTTGATTAATGAGGGTCTACATCTGAATATGTGTAAAATTATGAATGTGGCATGGTTACCCTGGACAACCATTGGTGGGAGAGGGGAAGGGAAAACGGGGGTGGGGGGGAGAGGGCACCAAATATAGTTTAAATGTATACCATTTATGTTCAATTAAAAATTGGTTAAAAAAAAGTAAAAAAAAAAAGTAAGAAAGAAAACGTTTTGTAATTTTAGGAACAGCGCTAAGCTGTGATGGTAGTATATGCCTGTAACTCAGTACTTGGGAGGCCAAGAAGGGAGGAGAGCAGATCCAAGACCAGCCTCAGTAACTTAGCAAGACTTTCGTGCACACACAAACAAAAAAAAATAAAACGTTCTGGGGTGTACCTTGGAGGTAGAATGCTCTTGGGTTCAACTCCTAGTAACAAACAAACAAAAACTAGCATGAAAGCGTAGTGAGTTTGGGGTCACTGGAATCAAAAAAGGACAAAAAGAGCCGATATGATGATGCACACCTGGAATCCCAGTACTTGGGAGGATGAGACAGGAGGACCACAGGTTCAAGGCCAGCCTCAGCTACTCACAAGACTCTCAGCAACCTACCAAGACCCTGATTCAAAATAAAAAATAAAGCCGGGCGTGGCGGCGCACGCTTGTAATCCCCGCGCTTGGGGGGCAGAGACAGGAGGATCACGCAGGTTCGAAGTCAGCCGCGCTGGCTTAAGAGACCCTGTTTCCAAATTTATTTTATTTATTTATTTATTTATTTATTTATTTATTTATTTATTTATGGTGGTACTGAGGTTCCTGGAAGCCCTTCTACCTCTGGGCTACACTCCCAGACCTATTTTTACATTTTTATTTGGAAACAGGGTCTCCTAAGCCAGCACGCGTGGCCGGCTTCGAACCTGCGCGATCCTCCTGTCTCTGCCTCCCAAGCGCGGGGATTACAAGCGTGCGCCACCACGCCCGGCATGTTTCCAAATTTAAAAAATATAAAATAGGTCTGGGAGTGTAGCCCGGAGGTAGAAGGGTTCCATCCCCAGTACCACAAAAATAAATAAAATAATAAATAAATAAATAAATAGGGCTGAGAGTATCGCTCAGAGGTGGAATGCCTCTGGGTTCAATCCCCAGTACAAAAATAAATAAATAAATAAAATTTAAAAAAAGAAAAGAAGAAAAAACTGTGGGCTAAGTAGTCAGACATGTCAGACCCACTCTAAGCAGCAGTAGGGGTTCAGGCAGGCACTCCATTCAGCTGATCCACTAAGCACGGGAATTCGAGTACATGCTAAGATGCTCTGCAGGGAAAGTTCGAAGGCTCCACTCACCACTTCTTAACTTCCACCCCTGCTGAACCAAAACGTTCTAGTAACTGGGCTGAGGGTTTCCGCTCACTCACATCCTCGTGGGTGATTCCAAGGTTGATCCGATTTCGCAGCTCAATCCACCCTGGTGCCTCTGGGAAGCTAAGAATCCCAGACATATCACAACTGGACAACTGGTCAAATATTTTTTTTGCTGTTTGTCATTGACATCTATGGGTTAGTGCAGACAGTTTTTCAGATGGATAAGGCCCACAGGGTCTCACAGTGGGTCAGCTGACATAGCTTCATTTTGTTCAGTTAGTTGCTACTTTCGAAAACTCAGATGCAATCACCGGGGAGGTCACGGTCTCATTTTAATCCGTGATTTCACTTTGCAGAAATCAGCGCCAAGATGATTAAGCATGACCTTTCCATACAGATGGTGCCTCGCCTCACCAGCATAAACAGCACCTGCTACCCTAGCCCTCAAAAGCAGATGTTTGCGTATTTTTAAGACACTGTGTTTTAAATGCTTACATAAACGCTGAAGTAAAGGCCTAGCAGAAGGGTGCATGCTATCAATTGATCTATTTGCATTGCCTGTGAAGAAGGCCTTGATGCAATTCTAGGAAATTAGGAGACATGCAAAACACAGTACGGTTCTTAAACCATACCTACCTGTGCTCACTTGAAACTATTGAAATAATGTACAAATACTACATTATTCTAGGAAATGTTGATTTGCTCTGCTAAGAGCTGTTTTGTTAAATACGAGTTGTTCTTAGCAGCCAGGTGTCATGGTACACACCTGTAATCTCAGCTGCTTAGGAGGCTGAGGCAGGAGAATCACAAGTTCGAGGCCAGTCTGGGGAGCCTAGCAAAATTCTGTCTCAAAATACAATAAAATGAACTAGGAATGTAGCTCAGTGTTAGAGCACTTACCTAGCATTCCTGAAGCCCAAGATTCAATCTTCAGTACAAGGAAGGAAAGGAAGAAAATGAAAGAAAGAATGAAAGAAAGAGATAAAAAGAAAATCATTTACCAGTAACATACACAGATGCACAGGTGTAGCCAGTGTGAATTAAGGCACAATAATAGAACAAATGGGAAGTTAGTTTTTTTATTATTACCAGAAACCAGCAATTCTAAGTAATGTCAGTGATAAATATAAGTCCTAGTAGAGGTAGAGCACTCCTCCCTCCCTGCCGTTTACTGAATGTGCCCCCCAGATGGAGGTGGGGCTTTGGTCGGTGAATAGGACATAATAGCAGAAAGCTCAGGAATTGGATTAGTGTCTTTATGCAAAACACCCAGAGAGCTGCCTGCCCCCCAGACACGTGAGACCATCTCCAAACCACCAAGCCCTTACCAACATCTCTTCCCATGGTGCCTTGATCTTGGACTCCTCAGCTTCCAGAACTGTGAGAAATAAACTTGTTTTTTATAAACCACCCAGTCTATAGTGTTCTGATATAATAGCCCAAACCCATCTACTCCTCTACTTTCTACACTATCTGGCCTCTGATATAATATTTAAGTGACTAAGAGCATATGGCTTCCTACTTTTTAAAAACAAACTGTTTATTTCATATATTTAGTCATTAAAGTGATATTTTTACTATATTTATGATACTTTCTAACCCATAAAAACACTATAAAGAACTTTAAAGATTTATTTCCTGATTCACTACTCAGAGCTCCCTCCAGCCCACCTGACATGCTTCCTATATTTTATTCTTTGATCAATTTCCTTTTTACACGATTGAAATTATTTCTATATTTATACCACAGGTTTTTAACCACATTCTAAAGGTTACCACTCTGTAGCCTCACCATACGTTTCTTAACCATTCTGTTCATGTTGTAAATTTGGGTTGCTTTCAGCCTGTCACTCGTGTGTGTGTGTGTGTGTGTGTGTGTGTGTGTGTGTGTTACTAGAAATTGAACCCACTGACATTCTACTTCTGAGTCATACCTCGGCCCTGTTTTATTTTTTATTTTGAAATGGTCTCACTAAGATGTGGAGGGTCTTGCTAGGTTACTAAGGCAAGCCTCAAACCTACGAGCCTAGATTACAGGTATGTATCCCTCCCAACCCCCATCCACACCCAGCTTGGGAAGGTGATCTTTGAACAAACCCAACTGAATGAAGTGAGAGTGGGGGAGGGGCACAGTGAGATTGGGGGGGGGGGCAGAAAAAGAGAAAAGCAGTTGCAAAGCCCAGAGGCAAAAATGAGCCACATTCAAGCTGGAGTTGACTGAAGAAGTGAGAATAGGAGCAGGCATTTGTTTTATAATGAAGGAAATACATTCCTATTTAAATAACAAGGCTCTGGAAATGCAATAGGAACTGGGACAAGGTCCACAAAAGCCGAGGGCTCTGTCCTTTCCTGAGGCCCCACAGCGCATGCACCTGAGCTGTGGTCCACTATGAACGTGGCTGCATGAGGGGCGCAGATGGCCTTCAGGGAGTTCTGAGAGAAAAGAGCTTTTTCTGGCCCCACACCACAGCAAGATTCCCTGGGAGCTGGGTGTAGGACAAGCGTTCTCCTGGCCCTTGGAGGACTCTTGACTTTCTACCTCCCCTGAAATGGTTTTGTGGCTTCCACAGCAGTGCTACTTCTCTGGTGCCTTTTCATACTTTAAGAAAACAGTAAGGATTAAACATTCACTGGATTCGTGAATGGGACCGATTTTTCATATTAAAGAAGGAAAGAGTTGCACACTGTGTAATGAAGCAAAAAGAGGAAGATGGAGGAGATTTCTGCTGGTTTTCTGGCACTGGTAGATGTCTTTGGTGAGCCTGGAGATGAAGCTGATCATCTGCAATGCTTGGGCCATAGGAGCAGAGACTTTGGAGAGCCATTATGTTACGGGTTTGTGAAGATGATGTTATGGTTTGGGGGAAACTGTCCCCGAGCCCCCTGTTAGGGTTTCAGACACAATTTCCCTCAAAACACACACACAAAAAAAAACAAAACCAGAAAATCTGCGGGTTCTTGTCCTGAGCTAAGGATAAGTATACAATAGTGCGGACTCTTGCTGAAGATTTCAAAGAGTTTATTAAAAAGATAGAAATACAGAAGATAGTTACAGCCTCATGTTACCAGGTAACATGAGGGAGTGGTTCGAGCGAATTCACCAAAGATACAACATGTGGACCAGATCTTTTATGCACATGTCCTCCATCTTGTTCACGTAATTCTGATGTAGTAAATGTCCCTGTAAGGTTCCTTCCCTGCCAAGGTGTCTCTTTTCACGAAGGTCGACCCCCTCCTCCCATCTTAGCTAGATGATCCAGTTATGTAAACCTGTCTTTAGAATGAGGATGAGGAAGTCCTAGTTCCCCTCTCCTCTGGACTTGCTAATTACCTGTAGCTAGGTTCATTCGCATTGGAATAGTTGCCTGCTTTTTTTTTTTTTTTTGGCAGAAACCAAGTCCTTTCACCAATTTTTGAAATATAATAATCAGAGCTTTCTCAAATCTTCCTAGGCCATTCCCAATACTGGTACACATAATTATTATAGTTTCTCTTGCCAGTGGCCTGGGACATTGGGAGATGCTCACTGCAGCCTCTTAGCTGTGCCAGAGCTGGGAAGGATGGCCTTCCCCAACAAACACACACCAAGGGACACAACTCTAATTTGAAGTTTGCTCCCACCCTGTGGCAGCCTTGGAAGCACACGGTTCAGATGCAGCTCCCTTCAGGAGAGGACCTGTGGCCGAGGCTGTGAGAGCCCACAGCACCAGCTGCCCGCACCTTCAGACGGGCCACCCACACATGCCAAGGCCAGTCTGCTCCTGGCTTCTCCCTCCCAGAGACCAAGCACGGTGGGGCTACAAGAGCCAGGCCAGGACTGCCCAACTCCTCGATGGGCCAGTTCTCGCTCTGCCACTCCTATCAGCAAGACTGAGACTCTAAGAATTGCAGTCCCTGCTCTTTCTCCCCACTTCTTCTCCCTTCTCTTTCCCTTCACTGATGTCAGCATCTACTGCTGTGAAAATAAAAAGAAAACCCTGGAGGAAGCAGCATGGAGGTGGCGTCGCAAAGGGAGTCAGTCGGGAGGCCAGGAAGGAAGCAGAACTTTCCAGGAAGAAACCTGAACTTTTCAGGAAGGAAGCAGAACTTTCCAGGAAGGAAGCAGAACTTTCGAGTATCTCAAGCTGCTTCCTGGAACAAGAACTTTGGTCACCTTTACCCTTTGGTTGCAGTCACTTGGAATAACTAAATAATTACATTGTGCCAGAGATGCAGACTGCGTATCAGGAGCCTATCAGACTCTGGTGTTATAGACTTTTTTTTTTTTCCGGGTCTGGGGATGGACTCCAGGGGCATTTGACCTCTGAGCTACACCACCTGCCCTACTTTTTTTTAATTCTTTATTTTGAAACACGGTCTCCCTAAGTTGTGGAAGGCATCACTAAATAGCTGCGGCTATCTTCAAACCACGATCCTCTGGTCTCAGCCTCCCAAATGCTGGGATTACAAGCATATGCCACCACGCCTGGCTGTTACGGACACTTTTACCAACTACATACACTATCTTCAATTGGTCACATAGCCCTGCATCCCTTGTATTCTCTTCCAACCCTGATAGGAGTTTCTCTTTAAGCAATTTTAATGACACTGTGATTATTTCAGAGCCTTTTTCCTATATAAGATCCTACTTTGCCAGGCTCCCCTGGAAATTTGACTCAAGAGCTATCTGAACCCCTGTGTACCCAGTTGCAACTCCTAAGATCCTCCCCAAAAAAGGGTTGTTGTTGTCTAACGCGTTCTGGTTTTGAACTGATTGACCCTGAATTAAATAGCGTCTTCTAAAAATTCATGCCTATCTGGAACCTCAGAAAGCAGAACTCACTTGGAAATAGAGTCTTTGCAGATGTTATTTGTTAAGATGAGCTCATCCTAGGTTAGAGCAGGCCCTAAATCCAATGACTGCTGTCCTTGCAAGAAGACCATGTGAAGAAACAGAGGGAGAAGTAATATGAAAACAGGCAGAGATTAAAGTGATGGATCTTTAAGCCAAGAACAAAGATTGCAGGAACCATCAGAAAAAAGGAGAGAGACATAGAACAGGTATTCCCTCTGAGCCTCCAGAAGGAACCAACCCTACTGACCCCTTGATTTGATACACCTGACCAAAAGAACTATGAGATGACAAATTTCTGTTGTTTTAAGCCATCCCATTCGTGGTACTTTGTTATAGTATCAGATGTCAGAACATAATACCCCAAATGTGGTACCTTGGCAGGCTGAGTATTTTATTAACTTGTCTTTTGCTATGGGAGTGTCTTCCATGCCCATTGTGATAGTGAAGGGCATCTCTACAATGGCAGCACTAAAAGTCAAGCACAGAGCTCTACGCTGGGGACTGAGGCCAGAACCACGGGTGGCGGTATAACAGAGGCACGTGGTCACTCATGACCCACAAGGACTCAAAGGCCTCTCAGCCCTCTGGGAGACCCATCTGCCTCACCGGCATCTCCGCTTGGCTCGCTTTTATTCTTCAACCATTAAGATTAACCTTTATGAAATATTTAGTAAGCACCTGGATGCTCATACCATGGGTCTACTGAGCTTCGTTTTTCAGAACTACAAATCACCCAAGAAGCCCTGAGTCTTTATCAGTTTGGACTGCTATAATGCAGTACCACAGACTACATAGCTTTTTAATAACAGATATTTATTTCTCACAATCTGGAGGCTGCAGGTCTGACACTGTGGTGCCGACATCGTCGGTTCTGGCGAGGACATCTTCCAGGTTGCAGTCTCTATATTCTCATGTGATGGAAAGAGGGAGCTCTCGGGGGTCCTTTATATAAGAGCACTAAGCTCATTCATGAAGGCTCCACCCTCACAGCCTAATCACCCCCAAAAAACTCTACTCCAACGACATCACAATGGGGTTAGAATTTTTTAATATGAATTTTGAGGGGATACAAGCATTCAGTTCATTGTACCAGTTTGTGTGGTGTGTGTGTGTGTGTGTGTGTGTGTGTGTGTGTGTGTGTGTGTTACTGGTGATTGAACCCAGGGGCATTCTACCTCTGAGCTATACCCCCAACCCTATTTTTTATTCTTTATTTTGAAACAGGGTCTCACTAAATTGTGGAGGTCCTCAGTAGCTGAGGTTGGCCATGATCCTCCCACCACCAAGCCTGGCCTCACTGTACCTTTTTTTAATTTTTTTTGAGGTAAAATAACTGTATTTTCTCATGAACACACATGAGGAAAACAGCCAAGAAGAGCTATTGATCTCAATTTTATTACAAACTATAGCTCTAAAACATGAGCAATGCACACATCTCTCCAGTTCTTGGACTTTTCATCTGTTTAAGTGAGTTTTAAAATAAACCTATAAGTTTTATGTTGTCCAAGTAATTATTCTTTCCAATTTGTAGAAAAAGTTAAATTGCTGAGTACACAAAGCATTTAATAACTTCTGGTAGTTTCATTCTCATGAGTACTTTAGCCATGGAAAAAACTCAATTGGACACAGTAAGGATGTATTGGGAAGGTAAAATTCAGTGTTTATATCATTCTTTTTCCCTACTGAGAAAACTCTCTTTGTTACTGTTTCTAGTTTCCTCTTCTCCCGGGAAAGGAAGGGTTTAGTGTAAATTTTATACCTTGAAGTTGATGGGTTATAGCCATATGCAGATAACCTTATTCAATAAAGAAGCTAGGACTGTTGGGGTGAGCTCTCAGCTCAGGAACTCAGGATCTACAGGGTCCTTGGCTAACGTGATGGAAAAGAATTTCAGCACGCGCCAGATAGAGACATGGACAGAGATTTATTTTGAAAAAAGGGAAGGAAATACACATTCAAGAGAGAATGTGGGCCACCTCGAGATGAGGAAGGCATATTGGAGAATTCAGGGTTCTCTTCTTATAGGGGACTTTTGTGAGGGGTGGGCTAGAGAAGGTGTGTGAGGATGAGCTCAGTCTGCTAGTCCCAAGGTGCTTCCTGATGGTCTGGTGGTCTGGTCAGCCTTAGGGTGGATGATCTTGGGTTGATTGGGGTCCTCATTAGCTGATTGATGGATAAGTTGGAATATCCTAAATTATAGGTTTTCTCAGAAATATTGTTAACTCTAGGATCTACACGTTTCCCAGGAATTTATGAGAGTCGGGCCTGGGAAAGAGAACTGGTTTGTGGACTAGAGGCTGAAGCACTTCAGCTCCAGGTTCTTATATTAAAGTTATATTTTACTTTTTCCTTCCTGTCTGTCTCCTTTCTACCTACTTATTTCTTCTATCCTACATCAGGATTACTTATGTGAAAAGGAGAAGAAAGTGAAATGGGGTTCAATTAATTTAAGACAAAAAATTGACTTAGCCTTCAAGATTCTGTATTGCAGAATTGCACGTCATTGAAGCAGAGGACACGTAGGTGATGATTTGAAACAAAACCTCAATTTTGTTACTAGAGATTGAATTTGAACTCGGGGCATTCCACCTCCAAGCTACACCCTCATCCCTTTTTTGGTTTGTTGGTGTTTGAAACAGGGTCTTTGCTAGGTTGCTAACAATCTCACTAAGTTGATGAGGCTGGTCTCAAACCTGCCATCCTCCTGTCTTAGCCTTGCAAGTGTGTTATGAGTCTTATTGACACAGTGGTGAGAATGACGGGTCACAATGTCTTTCACAAATACTCGGTTTATTTTTACAATGCTCATAACACTCCCATCCTTCTCTAACTAAGCCACTGACCAGATAGCATTTGGTTATCTGAGGCAAACGGTTCTCTGCAGATAACCTAGGTTCAGGATCGCTATCACAGCCATCACTGATGGTCGAGGTGCAGATGCTCGATGTCTGGGAAGTCAGACAGGATTGAGCCCAACTGTCATTTAGAGGAATCGTCCAGCAGCTAACAGGGGTGTCCCCCGGCCGGACTAACTTCCAGCCTCTTAGACAATTGCGTCAGAGCTGCCAATCTAGCCATTTGCTAAGTCTTATATACCCTAAATTAATGTCTGATTATTAGGCTCATTGCTTTGACCATCATCTTGCTTTTTCAGCTGTTTCATCCTACAGATATATGTCTGGCATGTGTGTCCATTACTTCGTCCTTATCTTGTCTTCCAGTTGTCCCATCCTATGGATGTGTGCCCGGGTGTGTTTGTTAATTTGTCTTGGGCATGTCAGTTACATCCTTCTTCTGCCTCATCTTCTTTGGATATTTGGCCAGTCCATCTGTCCCTACACTAAACCTATATCCTGACATATATTTCATATACTCACAACATTTTTTACATATATTTTGTTTGCTCACGACAAAGTACTAGGATCATAGTTGTGTGCCACCATCCCAGCTGGCAGGTTTGTAAAAAGCAATATGGGCCCAGGCACAGTGATACACTCCTATAATTCCAAGACTTGGGAGGCTGAGATAGGAGGATTACAAGTTAGGGGCAATCCTCAGTGACTTAGTGAGACCCTGTTTTAAAATTTTTTAAAAAGTGCTTAGAGGTAGAATATTCCTGAGTTCAATCCCCAGTACCACCCCCCCACACACACACACACAGCAATAGGGTAGCTCTGAGCTCATCACAGAATTAAGAGAAGAAAAGGAAGCCCTTATTTTGGAGAGATGGCCTGCAGTGAAAAACAATAGGCAGTTATTTTTTCCTACTTTTCTCTTATTCCAATTGAATACAAAACTGAATGAAATGAAGATTTCTTCAGTTTTGTGGGTGGGGAGAATAGACAGTGGGAAACAGCAACCTTGGTCCATGGGGATCCCAGCCCAAGTTTTTCCTTCCAGAATGTATCCTCTATTTCCCTTCTATGTAAATGATGGAGAGGAAGAAGTCATACTTGGTTAACAAATAGTTAACCAGGAAAGCTCAAAGCACCATCACCTCTGCTGAGATCCTGAACAGATTCGCTGTTGCTAGGAAACCACAAACCACGTGAGAAGCAGACATGGTAATATTTGAGCTCTCTGTAGAAATAAATAAGTTAAAACATTTTTTTTTAATTTTTCAATTGTATGGGGTAGTTTATTTTTTCAAAACTTATCCTTAGAGGGGTCTCAAGTATTCAAGGCCCAAATTTGGCCAGAATAGCTCTCTCCAAATTATCTTTATTTTTTTATGAGAATATTATTTGAAAGTGATGGTCATTACAATAAAGACCTAACATTCTTGATTATTTTTTCAAATAGAGAAATGCAAACCAGCTGTGGTGGCGTATGTCTGTAATCTCAGTACTTGGGAAGCTGAGACAGAAGGATTGCAGATTCAAAACTAGCCTCAGAAACTTAGTGAGGCTGTCAGCAACCTATTTTGAAACGCTGTTTCAAAAGAAAAAATAAGATAGATCTGGAGATGTTGGTCAAAGATAGAAAGCCACGGGGTTCAAGCCCCATCATGACAAAAAAAAAAAAAGAAAAAAGAAAAGTACTGCAGATGTAACTCAGGGCTAGAACAACTAACCTATTTTGCTTGAGGTCCTGGGTTTGATTTCTAGCACTACAACATGTGTGTGTGTGTGTGTGTGTGTGTGTGTGTGTGTGCATGTGTGTATGTTTCAGCAAAAAAGATGTTTCAGAGTTATCAAAAGCAGCTCAATTATTTGTGTTTATTTCTATGTTTAATACCAATGTGGGGAAAACTCAATGCTGTGAATCAATGCTTAAAATATATCATTGAAATAAGTAAGTGAATTTTGTGGTTTTTAAAAAATATACCTTGTAGCGGAGCATGGTAGTACATGCTTGTAATTCCAGTACTTGGGAAACTAAGATAGGAGGATTGCAGGTTTATGGCCAGTCTCAGCTACTTGTGAGGTCCTCTGCAAGCTGGTGAGATTGTTTCAAAATAAAGAATAAAAAATTGGGCTTCAGGTGGAGCTCAGAGGTAGAATGTCCCTGGGTTTAATCCCCAATACCTGGAAGAAAGAAAGAACAAGAAAGGAAAGAGAGAGAGAGAGAGAGAGAGAGAGAGAGAGAGAGAGAGAGAGGGAGAGAGAGGTGAGTGAGGAAGGAAGAAGAGAGAGGAAGGAAGAAGGAAGGAAGGAAAGAAGGAAGGAAATATACCTTTGGAAGGAAGTTGAAAATAAAACTTAAATTCTCTTTAATTAAAAAATTATAACAGCTGAACGATCTAATGTAAAGTATATTTCCAGATTTTTTTATAAACATCCAGCACTTTGCTGAAACCATCAGGAATGCTGTGGCAGATAGTACTGCCATAATACTAAAGTTGTGGATAAGGATGGAGGAAAGGATCTTTAGAAGAACAGAGTAAGTGACAAAATGTTAAGATGACATCCAAAGAGAAGGTGGTAGTTAGGACAGCAACACAAGAAAAGTAGAAAGGCAGGAAGACTGAAAAAGAATAAGAGCTCATCTTAGCAAATGCCGCTGCTTCCCTTCCCACCCCCACAAGAAAAGTTAAGAAGAACGAGAGTTTGCTAAAATGGGAACAAAACAGACACAAAACACTGAACAAAGGGCTATAGAAAGGGAACAGGAAACTGCGTCCACAGGAGGCACTGACTCCAGTGCCTCCTGGACTCTGTTCCAGGGCACCTTGCTCTCTGTCGGAAGATCTGCAACCAGAAGAGTTTTAAAGGTTGATGTGAAAACGCTTATGTGTTTTATCAGAGCTTACTGTCCCCTAGGCTGTCTTCACATGCTCAGGAATTTCTCACTGATAACCAGAGAAAGCAAAGATCTCCTAGATCTATGGGAAACCAGGTCATAGGGTAGTATCTTAAGGACAGAAGGACACGGAGAGGCCTCGGGCAACAAACTAAGCCCTTTAGGAACAGCTCTGCTGTCCTGGTACCCTGTAAAGCAGCCTCTCCAAACTTTAACATGTTGGATAAAAACTGAAATTCTGCACTCCAACAAGCTCTTTTCAATGCTACTAGCTCTCAGAGCACACTGGAAAATCAAGTCATAGAGTGAGCGCCCTGGTGAACCCTCACTAGGCAGAGGGTGATGAGCGAAGGGGGAGGGAGACTAATAGCACGTTCCTCCTGCGGTGCACACAGAGGGGCTGCAGGAAGCAACACACGCTCCTTATTCACTCACTCCTGAACTTTGCTCTGCTTCCCAAGCCACTCAGTGTCTTTTTAGGACTTCCAGGCAGATGGAATGCTCCTCCACAGGCACACACATCGGTACAAGAACCACCCAGTAGATGTGAGTAGGGCCAGTGAATTCTTTTTTTTTTTTTTTTTTTTTTTTTGTAGTACTGGGGTTCCTGGAAGCCCTTCTACCTCCAGGCTACACTCCCAGACCTATTTTATACTTTTTATTTGGAAACAGAGTCTCTTAAGCCAGCAAAGCTGGCTTCGAACCAGTGCGATCTTCCTGTCTCTGCCTCCCAAACCCGGGGATTATAAGCGTGTGCCACCACGCCCGGCTAGGCCACTGAATTCTAATATCCTCCATTAGGTGGGCCCGGGGATGATCCTTACAAATTTTTCCCACCTTCTCACCCAATTCTCCTTCCATGGAGCAAACAATAAACAAATGTCTCTGAGCAATCAAGGGTATGTTGGGAAGCTTGAGTAATTATGCAGAAATATTAAGACCATGCTAAAAAAAAAAAACCAACAACTCGGAGTTGAACTGGTAGTTTGATTTCTCTACCAACTTTAAAGACTTCCTGATATAGAAGATTCCTCACTGTTTCTATGTGCATATAAGACAGAAAGAAGGTGTGTGAATGAGTGTGCAAACTCCCCTCTTCAAGCAGAAGCTGACAGTAATAGATTCAGGGTTTGGCTTCATAGGAAGAGTTGAAATCATGGCCCTAAGGGCTCCTCCCAGGTGGGTGGTCTCCTCTCTGTTCCAGTTAGTGATGCAACAGGGTGTGTAGGTAGCTACCTAGGTTTGCATACTTCCTGACTGACAGCAGGCTCCTGCTGGTGCCTGGGGGCCAGGGTGGCAGAAAGTGGGAGGAGTAACCGAGTTTCACTTCCTTGCTCTTTGGAGACTGACAGTCACCAGAGCTCCATCTCAGAACTGCAGACTGTGAGGCGAAGGCTCGCTCCTCTTCCCCACCGCACCTGGCAGGGGCTTAGCGGAAGGCGCGAATGGGCAGAGCAGAACTTCTAGAAGGGAAGATGAGCACCCGGGACCCCTCAGATCTGTGGAGCAGATTGGATGGAGATGCTGAGCAACTTCAGGACTTGGGGTAAGAGAGCAGATCCACTTTCCAAAGTGCTTCCTGGGTACATACCACCCAGGCTCCCACCAAAAGCTCACTTTGATTAATGATCATCCCTGGCACTTGCCTTCCCTCTGCCACGCTGATCGCTGATCTTCTGTCTCAGACACTGTATTCACTCGCATCTCTTAAACATCTTCCCTGTGGTGGCTAATTTTGTTGTAAAATCATAGATTATTTCTTCCAGATGTGAAAACAGGTGGGCTAAGAAAAAGAGACAGAAATCAAATGTTGGACATTCTTTGAGGACAGGGATGGAGAGATTTGGGATGTGTGAGTAGATGTTGTCTGGTTTCCTTGGCACTGCTCTGATTAAGAGTAAGTTTGTTGTTCAAGAGCTTTGAGCATGGGTCTATTGACAGTGAGACTGTGTTGCTGGTAAGATCAACAGAAAGCCTACCAGACTGTAAAAGAGAGGGACTTTTTCAAACTAGAGAATGAGGAAGTTTCTGCAGCAATCTCACTTAAGTGTTTCTCCTGACATTGCACTTGACAGCTCTAGTGTGCATGTTTATCATTAGAGACAGCTTTGAGCTTTTTAAATACCAATAATCCAGGAACAGAACAAAACACGGCTTCAAAAAGTTTAGGTAAGTGGCATCATGGGGGGTTTCTATCATTAAGAAGTGGCCCCAAGGACACAACACCTCAGGATATTTAGTAAAAGAAGCAAGTATTACACAAGAGAGGAAAGGGGATTTCCTAAAGAAACTAAACCTTCTACCTTAAGCCCTGGGAATACCCTACCCAGGCTGGTTTTGACAGCTGGGCTTCCAGAGAAGAGAAACCCTTACCTTCCTTCTGGATCAATATCTAAATCATCAGGACCCAATGACCTAGGAGATGCTATCACTTCTTACAAAGGATCAAAACAAGCACCAAAAGCGCTTGTACAACTAGTTTATCTCACACAACCATTAAAGGACAGAGCTGAGATTCCAGCTGCCAAAGGCCATGCTGTCTGCAGAGAAAAACTGAAGCAAAGAGGAAATCTCTCTGTTAAGACTGAAGAGCCCATGTCTTTAAACCTAGGGGCATTCTACCTCCACGCTACACCACCAGCTCTTTCTTATTTTTTGTTTTGAAACAGAGCCTTGATAGGTTGCTGAGTCTCACTATGTTTCTGAGACTGTCCTCAAACCTGCTGTCTTAGCCTTCCAAGTACTGGGATTACAGGTGTATGCCACCACGCCCTTGTAATTTCTGTCTCTAGATTTCAAAACTGAGGTCTCAGAATTGAAGTTCATATAGCAAATGTAAGTTCATATAGCAAATCAGATAGAGTAGCTGGAATTATCAATAAAGGAAACTTCGCTTAAAAAGAAATCAGAGTTCCAGGATTTATTTATGCTTCTTACTGAATCCCCAAAGAGGTAAAAGGCTCCTCCATGAGCATCCAAAACAGGTGTCACAGCGTCGAAAGATGAAAGCTAGACTCTGGATTCTTACTTAGAGCCTTATTACATCATTAAGCTATCAGGCTTTACCTATTTTGTTAGCTGTATTATTAGCCCACTATAGTAAGAAACCCCAAAGGAGATGAGAGACAGAGGACAGAGGAAATATTCAATTCTATTTAATTAAACAAATACTTGAACCCCAGTTCTGTGCTTCAGTCCTGTTGGCACTTATTTAGATGGCAAAGTTGAATTAGATGAAGTCCCTGTGCACCCCAGTATCACCAATAGCAGGATGGAAGGAATGCCGATAGATTAACCCCATGTCATCTTTCCCTGTGCAAAGAATAGACTTTCAGTACAAAGTCTAGAGTCACCCCAAAAAAGGAACAGGCATTTGTGTACAGACTTCTCTATTTCAAAAGGACTAGAAATTTGTTAAATATGACTTTGTTTTCTATAAGAATGGGCAACCTGGAGTTACCTGGGGAAACGGCTCCATATCTGGTTCTCAACTTTTGCTGTGCACTAGAACAACCCAAGAATTGTTGTTGTTGTTGTTGTTGTTGTTGTTGTTGTTGTTGTTGTTGTTGTTGTCAAATTCTTGGTACCCAGGTGGTACATCAGAAAAAGGATATCAATGTCTTTGGGGTGAATGTTTCTTGTTAAACTCTCCAAGTGGTTCCAAAATGATATTGGGACAGAGAATCCCCGCACAGAATTTACATTCACTAAAAACATCCAGTGTGGCTGTCTTTCTTTCTTTCTTTCTTTCTTTCTTTCTTTCTTTCTTTCTTTCTTTCTTTCTTTCTTTCTTTCTTTCTTTGCAGTACTGGGGATAGAATCCAGGGGCATTCTACCTCTGAGCTACATGCCCAGCCCTATTTTTTATTCTTTATTTTGAAACAGGGTCTCACTGAGTTGCAAAGGGCTAGGTAGATGAGGCTATTCATGAACCCAGATCCTCCTGTCTCAGCCTCCCAAATGCTGGGATTACAAGTGTGACTTTATTCTTTGTTTTAAGTCTGGTAGGTGTATACCTGAATCTTAAAATCACTAATAAATGTTGGCATTTTGTTTGTTAGTTGGGGGACTTGTAAGCTAATGGCTTGAGATCCATTTTATATATAAAATTCACTCATTTCAAGTGTATGATTCAATAATTTGTATGAACTTTGAGATACAAACATCACTGAGTCAGCTCTAGAATGTTTCATCCTCCTTTCTTGTCATAAAGAGAAGATTGATTGTGTGAGGGGTGCAAGGAGTCCCCCAAAAGGGAAACTTGTCTCGGACAGGCAGGGTCCTTGACTTATATGATGGAAAATAATTTCAGCGCCTGTCAGTCAGACACATGGAGAGGCTTATTTAGAAAAGTAGGGCATACACATTCGAGGGAGACTGTGAGCTATCTCAAGAGCGAGACACAATTTGAGTTTCATAGGTCTTCTTTTTAAGGAAACATGGTAAAAGGTAGGTATGGAAAGGTATGAAAGGAAAACCTCAGTCCAGTAATCTCAAGGTGATTTCTGGTGGTCTTGTTTCCTTAGGGTCCTCAGACTGATCAAGTTCTCCATATCTGACTAATGGATAAGCTGGAGCATTGCCTAAATTATAGATATTGCAAGATATTGAATCTGTGTTGTTAACAGTGCACAGGGCAAGTATAGCTTCTTTTGCTTAACTCTAGGATCTACAGATTTTTCCAGGAATTTGGGATAGGTAGGTCTGGGAAGGAGAACTGGTTTGAGGAGAAAAGGCTGAACACCAGGTTCTGGCATCAAAGTTATAATTTCCTTCTGCTTCCTATTTATCTCTTTCCTACCTATTTCTTCTATCCTGCATCACTCCCAGAAGAACCTTCAGGAGCATATTCCATGTTACACCTGGATGGGATGGTGAGGTAGACGGTAGAGAAAACCTGGATTTTTAGAAACTCATCTAGTTCCTTGGTATAGGCAGATTCAAGCCATTTGCCTCTACAGAGCAATGGATAGTCTCAGGCTGCCAAGAATTTAGCATCCAGCTTGCCAAATGGAATATAATGACCAATGTGAGCCAGTTCTTAGTCCTCAGGCACATCATTAATATGCTTTTATAGGTGATAATTTGAGAGATCTTGACAGTGACTCGTGAACCCTAGCAGAATTCTGAATATAAATGAAACTTGTTCTTTGAAACTTAAACTCTCTGGTAAGGTATGACCTGTACCAAACCTTCTGATTAATTCAGTTTCTTAAAACTTCCATTAAAAGAAAATGATGTCATGTCACTGATAGATAAGACGTGGCTGGTTTTGATGACTTAAAGTTTTAGACTATTTTTAGTAAGTTGAGTAGTTGAATGAGTTCCTGTGTTATATTTTTGATAGCTATAAACAGATAATTTAGTGGTTAGATTAGAAAGAGAGAATGGGTCTTGGCTCGTTGGTCTGTTTCTTTTCAGGTAAGCCCTGCGAATTGCACCCTGAACTGCAGCAAGTCCATCGTTTGCAGGACACTGGCTCAGACCATACCTAAACCTAGCAACCAGCTGCATCTCCCAGTCTCATTTGTAGAGTATGAGTCCAAAGCATTTCTTCTCTTTTAACCTATGTGCCTAGTGTACCCAAAAGAATAGGAAATAAATATATCCTGAACATCGGCTCGGGCTCACTTATACTTTACTGGTGGGATTGGGGGGCAGCAGGAGGGAGGAGGAAAGTATGAATCCAGAGTGCTTAGCTCAGAGGGGGACAAGGTCCAGGTGGACTGAGGACCCTGGTCAAGCACTTGCTGCTTTCAAAAGGAAGAGCTGGGGATCTGTCACAGCTGGAGGCTGTGTTCCACTGGCTTTGAGGAGAGACCCCTTCCCCAGGTTGCCACTCCGGCCCTGGGGCCTCTCCACTTCTGCTGGCCACACCTTTCGCCCTCAGGCTGGCAGCGGGGAGTGCTCTGCAGCCTGTTCACCCAGTGCTGTTTTGTTAGGGAACATGAGTCAACCACTGAAGAGGCCTGCGAAACTGGACAGTACAGTCCGGCCGGCTGTTAGAGATAAGAAGAGTTCAGAGCCCGGAGAGAAGAGCTCAGGGGCTGCTGAGGATTTCTGTTGGTTCAAAAACCCAGACCCCAGGAGGAGGCAGTTTGAAGAAATCTGTCTCAAAAATGGGTACTCAGAGTAAAGAATTCTGTTGAGTTTCCAGTGATTTTAATTGCTAATAAAGCAGGTCTGGGTCCTCAAGGACTGCAGTCCGGTAGTGTCAGGTGACATAAATGAAGGTGTCAGCAGAAATCAGGATGAAGTTTTCCTTGAACTTTCCCTGGTTATGAGGAAATTTCAAGAGCTGGTCCTTCAGCAGAGCCAACTCAGAAAGACCAAGACAAGAAAGATGGCCCTTGTGTCATTTTGTAAAAGTTCCTTGTGGTTTAGCCACAAGCCGCCAAGAAAAGCCGTCTCTCCTTTCCGTTCAGTTTGCATCACGTTGATACCATCCTAGCCCTAGACAAGTGACCACTCTGTGAGCCTCAGACGGAGAAGCTGATCATTCTGTGAAACTAATACAATGGTCATTTCCAAACTTAAAGCAAACACTAAGGTGGGTGCATGCTTAAAATCCCGTTACTTGGGAGGTGAGACAGGAGGATCAGAGGTTCAAGGCCAGCCTCAGCAACTTATGAGGCCCTCTGCAACTTGGTGAGACCCTGTTTAAAAATAAAGAATAAACTAAGTCTGGGGGGTATAGCTCAGAGATAGAGTGCCCCTGAGTTCAATCCCCAGTACCACAAAAAATAAGTAAAATAAATAAGTAAATAAATAGAAGCCTACAGTTTTATTTATTTATTTATTAAGATTTTCTGCCGGGCGTGGTGGCGCACGCTTGTAATCCCCACGCTTGGGAGGCGGAGACAGGAGGATCGCGCAGGTTCGAAGCCAGCCGCACGCGCTGGCTTAGGAGACCCTGTTTCCAAATAAAAATGCAAAAATAGGTCTGGGGGTGTAGCCCGGAGGTAGAAGGGCTTCCAGGAACCCCAGTACCACCAAAAAAAAAAAAAAAAAATTCTGATTACTTTAAAATATGTGTCTATATATACAGACATACATATACAACATTTTCTATGTGAGAGTCTCTCCATTTAACAGGGATCAGTCAGTTTGGGAACGTCTGTGTTTGCCAAGCTATTTGAGTGGTTTGGTAAGTTCTTCTGTCAAAGGCTGTGAAATAATTTTTGATCTCTGGAATTGCTGCTGGGTGGGCGGGTTTCTGTGCTCTCTTTGGAAGAATCAGAAGCACCATGGGGACAGGAAGAAGACTCTTTACTGGGACAAGGGAGATACAACCTTGACCAAGAGTGTGCAGCCAGCTCCCAGGACAAAGGCGAGAGCTGTTTTTATGAGATGAGAGGAAAGAAGCTAGAATTTAGGAATGTTGGGTGGCTTTAGGCACAGTTCGGAAGGTTTGTTCTTTTCTTGTGAGGACACTAACTTCCGAGGAAGGTAGGGTCAGCTGGTCATCCGGAGCCAAATGTTACTTCTCTTCCCATGTAATCACCTCTGCCTTGTGATAAGGATGAGCAACCGCAGCCGTTAAGAGGACACAGAGATGCCGAGCGTGGTGGCGCACGCTTGTAATCCCAGCATTCGGGAGGCTGAGACAGGAGGATCCGGGTTCAAGGACAGCCTCAGCTACCTAGGCCCTTTGCAACTCAGTGAGAACCTGTTTCAAAATAAAGAATAAAAAAGTTGGACTGGGAGTGTAGCTCAGAGGTAGAATGCCCCCGGGTTCCATCCGTAGTACTGCCAAAAGAAAAAAAAAAAAAGGACACAGAGGCCAGGAGTGGACGAAAACACAAATCAAGCTGCCCCTGCGGCCCCTCAACAATCCTATCCTTTACACTGTCCTGAGACTCATGGCCAGGGTGTCCCAGCCCTAATAAAGCACCTGTTTTCTGAGGCTGATAAGATTGTTTAGGCACACACCCTCATAGCCAGCAAGCCGGGAGCTAAGGTAGGAGAGCAGGAAAAGCTCACGCCATGCCTTGAACGGCTAAGCAGCCACTACTTAAGCCCTGGAGTGCCCATGAGGTCCTTGACTGTCTCTTCCCAGGTCAGTTTTTATTCCCTAATCTGAAGGGATGCTGCTTTATGGGGGTCCCTTATTGTCTCAGAGTTATATAACCTATTGCCACTCTACTTTGAAACAGGGAGTTTTGTAAATGTAAGTTTTGTATCTTTTTTTTTTTTTTTTGCCTATTCTTAAAAATATTGGTGTCATTCCCGGCTTGTAATCCCCGCTCTTGGGAGGCTGAGACAGGAGGATCTCAGGGGTTCGAAGCCAGCCTCAGCTACTGAGTGAGGCTTTCAGCAACTTAGTGAGACGCTCTTTCAAAATAAAGTATAAAATAGGTCTGGGAGTATAGCCCGGAGGTAGAAAAGGCCCTCAGTTCCACCCCCAGTACCACCACACACACACACACACACACACACACACACACAATGTTGATGTCACCTTGAACTCATCTTCAACACTGCTCAGTGGGAGTGAGACATCGCAGGCTTTCCTGATGCTACAACTTTTGTTTTCCAGTCGCCAAAATACTGACTGCCTATTGTATTTACAGATGAAAACAGCTTGTTTTAGCCTTTGTAATTATTCCTCCTTCTGAGGGTGGTAACACTCTATTGGCCAAATATGTGGACTCATTCTGGACTTTGGCATTATAATACTTGGTTTTTATTTGGGGGGGGAGGCAGTACTAGGAATTGAATCCAGGAGCATTCTACCTCCGAGCTACACCCCAGGCTCTTCTGGGCATGTTTGGCCAGTCATATACATACTCAAAAAGCCTTCCCAGTATAGTACAACTCCAAAATCACTTTCAATTCCCCCTGCTGGATTCTGATTGTGCAGGGCTACTTTGCAGAGCCCATGATGAAAGGCTTAGAGGCAGTTAATAAGTATTGCCTGCTTACCACGCGCCAGGCGCTATTTTGAACCAGGCTTTTTGAACTTGTCGAATTCACACACCTCTGCCGGGCGGCACTATTAGAAATGCCATTTGGGGTTATAAATGAGGTAAGTGGAGGGCAGAGCTCTTCTCGCACTGTATAACTGTGGATGGCTTCTGATTTTGTTTTTAATCAAACTCAGATTAATCAAAATAGATTATGTTTAAATAGCTCAGAATTATGTTTCCAAACGAATGATGTTCCTGATTTTGAGATACTCAGTGGTATAGTATAGTTACCATTTCATTGAATATATACAACAGTCTCATGAAGTTTTCTTTTTTTTTTTCAGTACTGGGGATGGAACCCAGGGCATTCTGCCTCCGAGCTACACCCCCAGCCCTAGTTTTTATTCTTTAATTTGAAACGGGTCTCAATGAGTTGCAAAGGGCCTCACTAAGTGGCTGAGGCTGTCTGCGAACCGATCCTCCTGTCTCAGCCTCCCGAATGCTGGGATTACAATCGTGCACCATCATGCCTGGCTTTCTCATGAGGTTTATAAAACATATTTTACAACTTTTTATGCTAGAACTAAATTGATCTTTATCACCAAACTAAAAACAAAACAAATGAAGAATCCTAAAGTGATCGGGGAAATAAAACAACTAGTAAATAGTAGAGATATCACCTAAGCAATAAAGTGATAAAGATTCGGTAGTCAATTATTTAAAATCCCAGCAATTAGCTGGGATACAGTAGCACATACCCAAGCTACTTAGGAGTTTGAGGCAGAAAGATCAGAAGTTTGGATAACTTAGTGAACCCTGTCTCAAAATAAAAAGAATAAAAAAGGCTGGGAATGTAGCACAGTGGTAGAGCGTTTGCCTAGCATGAGTGAGGGCCTGGATTCCCCACACTTCTAACAAGAGAGAGGGAAAGAAAAACATCCTTGCGATCATTTGGCTGTAACAACGGTTTCTACATGATAATGTATAGTTAAATGTAACTATAGGCACAAAAGAAGCAAAAATTATTTTAAGATATTTTAAAATTAAATATTTAAGATATATAGTCAGACATCCCCTCAAGTGAGAAATATCATAAATTTCTCCCTTTTTATAAACTTCTCCAAGTCCCTAATCTTATTAAAAAAAAAAGTGGCAGTATTTGGGTGGTTGGCTAGTGCCAAGAAACTAGGATATTAAAAGAAATAAAAAATTCTTCATTTTTCTGCCCCTTGATGTTCACAAATAAGATAGAGTAGACCAGGGATTGGCAAAATAAAAAATAAATAAATAAATAAATAAAGGTCTAGAGCTCAACATGGTGGCGCACGTTTGTAATCCCTGCACTTGGGAGGCTGAGACAGGAAGATCGCACAGGTTCAAAGCCGGCTTCAGCTACTTAGTGAGGCTCTCAGCAACTTAGTGAGACCCTGTTTCCAAATAAAATATATAATAGGTCTGGTAGTATTGCCCAGAGTTAGAAAAGCCCCTGAGTTCTATTCCCAGTACCACAAAAATAAATAAATAAATAAATAAAGTGTCTAAGTAACAAAAAGTGTTCAGTTTTATGATCTCTACCACAGCTACTCACACCTGCCACTGTTGTGAGAACGCTGCCAGAAAACTCAAAAACAATGGCCTTGACAGTGTTCACACCCAGTGTTATATATGGACATTGAAATGTGAACTTCATATCATTTTCCTGAGTCACAAAACATTCTTGTTTTCCTCCATTTCAAATTGTTCAACCATTCTTGGCTCTCAGTCCTTACTAAAACAGGTGACTGGCAAGAATTGGCCCTCAGCTGGAGGTTTGCTGCTCCAGAAAATAAATGATCATAAAAAAAAAAAAAAATGAGCTGGGTGTGGTGGCGCACGCTTGTAATCCCTGCACTTGGGAGGTGGAGACAGGAGGATCGCACAGGTTCGAAGCCAGTCTCGCTGGCTTAAGAGGCCCTGTTTCCAAATAAAAATATAAAATAAGTCTGGGAGTGTAGCCCGGAGGTAAAAGGGTTTCTAGGAACCCCAGTACCATACACACACACACATCACACACACACACACACACACACACACACACACACACGAGCTCCTACTGGGGAGGCGTCCAATTTGCATAACTAACTCTGGTCTTCAAAATATAAATGAGTGTTTCAACTTTCCATAAGGAGGGTCAAGATCAGGAAGTCAGGTCAACTGAAGTCCTGGAATAGCTGAGCCTAAAGTTATTTCAGACACCAGGTTGCTTAGCTGTGGTGACAGTCATTATTTTCTGACTGGCTACGAAGGGCCAATGCCAGGCCATCCAATGCACGTGTTGGCCATCGCAACAATACTTTCAGCCCAGTGTTATCACACTCGTGTCGTAGATGCAGAGAGTGACTCCCATAAGCTAAGTGCCCTGTCCAGGTCACAGACCTTGTCAGTAGTGGAGCTGAGCTCGCGCCTCAGGAGCTCACCCTGCAGCCCATGCACTTTTACCCTGCAGGGCTGCTTTGCAGAGCCCACGATCAAAGGTTTTCCTTCTAACAATGGCAGTTAGTAAGTACTGCATGCTTACCCTGCACTAAGCGCTAGTTAAAGCCTTTTGCATGTATGAACTTGTTGAATTCACACATCTCTGGTAGGTGGTACTATTAGTGAAGCTGTCTGTATTTATAAATGGGAGAAGTGAAGGACAGAGGTCTCTTCACATGCTGGGGTTTAGGTGCTGGTATCCAGAGCCCACCCTTGACCATGAATGCAACTTCCCAGTTTTCACCAGACTTCCCTCTTTATATTAAACCTGTCTGACTTTTTAGTGCTCATTGTGAGCCAAGGGAAGAAAAGAAAGTTTTGTGATTACCACAGACCAACAAAGTAGATATAAAAGGCATTATTCTTTTTCTCTTCACATGATGCACATGGGTACAGACCAATGTACTAATCAATCAGAACCTTAGTGAACTTTGTATACAATCTATTTCTGGAGTATAAAAAATTAAACAGGTAAAGTAATAAGTCATTGTTAATGATATATGCATACAGAAATGGGACACCAAATAGTCATAAAGTTTCTTCCCTTTTTGTGCACAATTCTGTAATCTTGTGTAATCTTGGATTCTAAAAATAGAAGGTAATTTTATGTGGCTGCTTGATTTTGTGACTACTGCACAGTTCTAGAGCTTTTCCTTTTTCTTTCCTTTTTTTTTTCTTTTTCTCTTTCCTTTATTTTTTCTTTTTCTTTTGTGGTGCTGCAGATTGAACCCAGGGGCATCCGCATTCTACTTCCAAGCTATACCCTGTGACCCAATTTTATTTTTTTATTTGGAAACAGTCTTGTTAAGTTACTGAGGGCCTAAATTGCTGAGGTTGTCCTTGAACCTGTGATCTTTATGTCTCAGCCTCCAAGTGCTAAGATTATAGGCACGTACTATCATTCCAGTTTTTCTTCTTTCCTTTATTATTTATATATGGATTTATTTATTTTGCGATACTGGGGATTGAATCCAAGGGCATACTGCCTCTGAGCTACACCCCCAGCCCTATTTTATTTTTATTTTGAAACAGAGTCTCACTAAATTGCAGGGGGCCTCTCTAAATTGTTGAGGCTGGCCTTAAGTAGGATTACTTAAGCAGGTATATGTAGGTCTTACATATGTATATGTAAGCAGGTATTAAGCAGACCTTAAGTAGGATTAAGCAGGTATATGCCATCATGTCCGACTTTATTTTTTATTTTTTCATATTGAAATAGAGTACTGTTAAACTGCTGAGGGTCTCACTAAATTACCGAGGCTGGTTGCGAACCTGTGATCCTCCTGTCTCAGTCTCCCAAGTACTGGGATTACAGGTGCGTTCCACCATACCTGGCTTCTTTCTTTTTTCCTTTCTTCCTTCCTTCCTTCCTTTCTTCCTTTGTGCTGGGGATAAACTTGCACCTTGCCACAGCCTAGGCACTGAGTAACATCCTCAGCCCCAGTTCCAGCTCTTCTGACTCAAGTGTTTGCTCCTCGGCTGTGTTTTCTGTTCCTCCCGTGGGCGATTTTTTCCGCTTCCCTGTGGGAATCTGCCCCACGGTTTCTCCACAGTGGGTGGAGTCGTTTTGCTTCATTCTTTCCTTCTTCAGTTCATTCATAGATCCAGTTGCTGAATGAGGACCTTACACAAGGCAAGGCGGCTTGGCGATACCGAAAGAAGAAAGACAGCACAGGCGTGCGCTCTTAGAAAGCCCCGCAGCGAGGCCGGGCGCTGGAAAGCCATGCGCCTGTGGCTGCCCTAAGGCCTCCCTAGAGTGGAGACCTGGCTTTGCTTGCCAGTTAAAGAAGAGATGACGTTTTATATAAGGGGGAAATGGCATGCATAAAGATGCAAATGTGGCAAAACACATGTATTTAGAAAATAAAAAGAGGCCACATGGCCTCAGACCAGCGGGTGCCTGGGCCTTAGCTGGCAGACCCCCTTCCTCTCGTTCTTCTTTCATAACCAGACACTTGGGGACTTCTTATTTTAAGTGTGGGTTAAGTTCTGGCTCCTACAAACTCCCCCTAGAGGATAAATTCCTTTTTTTGAGGTCACTGGCTCCTACTCTCCGATGTAGAAACTATGAAAACCAACCACAGTCCATGCAGCTGGGTCTTAACACGGTTACTTGCCTCCCTCCAGCGTCTCTGTGGCCAGGTTGCCCTGCAAGACTTGCCCTCGTGCCTGCCCACATTCTCTGCTGTTCAAAATACTTATACCTTTAGCTGGGTGTGGTGGTGAACGCCTGTAATCCCAGTACTTGAGAGGCTGGGACAGGAGGATTGCAGGTTGAAGGCCAGCTTCAGCAACCTAGCTAGACCCTGTTTCAAAAATAAAAAAGACTGGGGAGTAGCTGAAAATGAATACAATACTGCTGGGTTTAATCCCTCGTACCACAAAGTACATGTATTATAGTATAAATATGTATATTTATAACTTTAAAAAGCATAAGACACATCATTCAATTAATTTTAGTACAAGTGTGATAGTTATATAAGGGAACATTACTATACAAAGACAGATTTCGAATTATTTGGGGTTAAATGGCAGGATCTCTGCAACTTACTTTAAAACTGCTTATCAGAAAATAATGAAAGAAGACAAGCACTATGGCCCATGCCTGTAATCTCAGTACTTGGGAGACTAAGAAAGAAGGATCACAGGGGTAAGGCCAGCATGTGGTACTTTATCAAGACACTGTTTCAAAATAATAAAAAGGACTAGGGTGTATCTCAAAGGTAGAACGGCCACATTCAATCCCTATTACAATACAAACATACATATATACATATCTGTCTATAAAGAAAAATATAGCAAAATGAACTAAAGATTGAATCCAGGGATGTTCTACCTCTGAGCTACACCCTTGGCTCTAATTTATTTTATTATTTTGAGACAGGGTTTTGCTAAGTTATGGTGCCTGGCTTTAACCTGAGATCCTCCTGTCTCAGCCTCCCACATACTGGGGTTACAGGCATGCTTCACAGTGCCCGGCCTACCCAGAGCTTTTAACTGGTGAAATGAGCCAGTTGGTTAGAGGTGTCATCTGACCCATGGAATAGAGAAGAGATAACTAATGAAGCAAGGATCTGACTGTGTATTTTTACATCCTTCGAGGTTTAGGATTTCTTCCTGCAGCTGTAGCTTCCTGAAAGCAGCCTTTTCCATCTCCTGTACTAACCCGCAGTGGTAGGTTGCCACTGGCAACCAAGATCCAGAGATTACTACTGCTAGTCCAGTATTTTATGAGGTGTTGGATAGAAGGGTCATATGAGTAAGGGCAGAACCAACTCGACTCCACCCAGGTATAGGGCCTCCTGAGAGAACCCCTGGTTTTGGATCCCTGCTCAACCCACCTAGGCCCTCACAAAAACCAAGCATTTCCTGCATCCCAGCCCTGGGGAGCAGTGCTAGTCTCAGTGGTTGATTTATCTCTTAGGAGGCTCTGTGCATCTCTCTTAAATGTCTGCATCCTCATCTCCCTGTGGGTTTTCTGCCCGTGTCTCCTGGTCACTGTTTGGGTCTGTATGCATCGCCCTAAGTCACTCACTCTTCCTGTGCACTGCTGGCTGGCTGTGTGGGCCTGTGGACCTTTTTTCTCTCTCTGCTTTTTGTCTCTATCTTTCTGTCTGTCTATAGACTTTTATGTCTATGGCTCTTTGTCCACCCTGTGTCTCTGAATCTCTCTCTCTCTCTCTCTCTCTCTCTCTCTCTCTCTCTCTCTCTCTCTCTCTCTCTCTCTCTCTCTCTCTCTCTGTATGTGTGTGTGTGGGGGGGGAGTGTTTCCATCTCCCACATCTTCCAGCCTCATTCCTCAGACTTCTTCAAGAACAGGTTTATCCTGGTCTCTAACGCCCACAGAATTCTCCTCTCCTTTCAGTCCCGAGCCTTACTCAAGCCAGGAAACCTTGGGACCCACCTTTAATTCATGGATGATGACACGCTCACATAGCTCGTCTCTGTCATCACTCGGGTCTGTCTCTGAAAGCCTATGGCAGCTGGCCCCTCCACTGAACCCTGTCAGGAGCCATGTGAATCTGAACATTTATAATAGTGCTATGAAAAGCTGCAGAAACCTCCCCTCTGGAGAGATTGTGGGGAGTCTCTTCTCAGCTTCCCCAAGACATCATACTACACCCATCTGAGGCCTTATTCAGACTCCCCTGATCCTTTCTCGAGGCCTCTGCTTGGTTCTCTCTACTAGGACAGGATCCATCCCTAAGATCAGTAGAAAGATGAGCTCACACTCTGAATATATGACTTTTTTTTCACATACATAGACAACACCCTCTTCCATATATCCTGACTGTGATACAAACCACAGCACTGATAGCTCTTAAATGCAACAATTTCTTATCCTAACCCCATGATTTCTCTTGCCATTGAGAGCCAAGAGCCTTGTCTTTCACAAACTTGAACTATCTAGCACCACCTCTATGGACAAATGAACCCGAGTGAAATCAGCAGCCAGGCCGCCCCATGGATGGCTCAAGTGCAAGGACCTGGGGATCCACACGGAGACTGCTTAAAGTGGGAAACCCTAGTAGGTACCTCTAATATTCTACACTGTTGTGTTCAGAGGAATCATGAGCCCCATCCGTAGGTTCAGCAAGACAGAGGACAGATGGCTGAGCTGTGACCCATGGATTGAGAAAAGGGAGTGATACAGTGTTGTACAGTTGCCATTTGGGGCCTAGGAAGTTCAGAGGACGTGCCCATGTCATGCAAAATGAGAATAATTTTGAAGATGAAGAAAGAAGGAAATTCTCTGGGGAAGAGTTCTGTCTTTTGGTTTTTGTTTTTTGTTTTTCTGTCTGTCTATTTGTCTGTTCAACTCTAGGGCCTTCTACTTTCTTTCACACAGTCAGAAATTTCTGTTCTTGAGTTGGGTTGAAATACATGACCTGTTGGGCATGGTGGCACACCCTTGTAATCCCAGCATTTGGGAGGCTGAGACCTGGAGGATCGCAGTTCGCGGACAGCCTCAGCTGCTTAGTGAGGCCCTCTGCAACTCAGTGAGACCTGGTTTCAAAATAAAGAATAAAAACAAAATTGGGAAGGGGGTGTAGCTCGGAGGTCAAATACCCCTGGGTTCCATCCCCAAACCCACAAAAAAAAAAAAAGAAATACATGACCTGTTTATAACTCTGATGGGGACAAAATCCAGGTTCTATTTCACTTCTCTTTTCCAGAAAGAGGAAAAATACATCAATAAGTATGAGGATAATGTGTAGCCATGGCTTATTAAGGAACTTTGTTATCAAGAAATAAACAATCTTACTGGGTGTGATGTCACACACCTGTAATCCCTGTATTTGGGAGGCTCAGACAAGAGAAACACAAGTTTGAAGCCAGCCTCAGCAACTTAGATGTCTCAAACTAAAAAATAAAAAGGGATAGAGGTATAGCTCAGTGATAGAGGGCCTTTGGGTTCAGTCCCCCAGTAACACACACACACACGCACACGCACACACATGTGCACACACACACACACGCACACACACACACACACACACACACACACACACACACACGAAATATACAACCTCATTGGGTCCATTGCTCACATTTTAAAATGCAAGGTTGCTTTTTGTGCTCACTAGTTCTTCCAGCAGTATTTTGCCTTGCACCCCATCCTGGACCCTCTGTTTGAGCTAGACATTGTTACCTATACACACCATGTGCTTGTCAACCCCGGCGCCTTTGCTCATGCTACCCTTCCTTTTGGAATGTCCCTTTTTCTCACTGTCTAACAAATCAAATATTGGTTCTTCAGGCCCCCGCTCCTGCTCTTCCTCCCCTGTGAAGCTGACCCTGATCATTCCAGTCCTCCCCGAGCTCCCGCCCTGTCTCCCTTCATGTCCATGTCACCAAGATGGCCGCTGTCTGGTGATTTCTGATTGCGCTAACCTGGAAGTCCTTCTCTTTTCCTTCCCATAGGTATACTATGGGAAGGAAATACTAAATACTATGGAAAGTGGCAATACTAAATGCCACTTAGTATTTTGTTTTGCCTTTTTCTTCAGATACTAAATAAACACTGAACTCCAACTCTCGAGGTTATGGAAGTGAGTTGAAGTTTTTAGGACCAAGAGTCCTTTGCAGCCGGTTTTCTCAAGCTCCAAACTGCATAACGATCACCTGGGCCTCAGCAGGCTCGGGTGGGGGCTGAGAATGTGCATTTCTAGCAAGATTCCAGGTGATGTTTTTGAGTGGAGCGGCTTTGCATTGCTTTTCAAACACTGGAATCAATGTATTAGTGCTCTTACAGTGAATTTAGGGAGTCACATCAATATTTGTTCAAAATAAATAGAGAAAATATTCAAACAAATAGCATATAGAAGGATTGGCATTGTTTCCTGTTGCTTTATAGGTGTGTGTGTGTGTGTGTGTGTGTGTGTGTGTGTGTATAGGGAGTGATATATATTTTATGCTATGGACCAAATCAGAAACATTGAAAGCCTTTCCTTTAAAGGACAAAAATAAAATGACATATAAGCTTAGATCAGCAAATTAAAATAATAAAACCCAGTGGGATAAGAAACTGTGAAGTTTCCAATATTCTGGAGCGATTTCCCAGAGGTTCTAGCATGGCGAGGCACTGGAGCTAGGATGGTTTTGTGGAACCCGCCTGCCTGCTGGCTCTGTGGTAGAGCTTATTTTCTGTATCTTACAGAGAGGCCACTATGAAGATTCTTTAGTGGGTGGGTGTTTCCTAATTTGCTGCTGTATGATGGAAGGGATAATACTATTGTTTCCTTCACAGTGAACGGCTGGTTTTGATAATCTATAAACCCAGCACAAATATTTCTTTGGAGTTTGATTAGCCTCTGCTCTGTTGACTCTATCAACCTTGAGACATAATTTTGAAAATGTGTGGACCTTGGAGGAAAGAAGAGACTATAGCACATTCTTTCCAATGTATTCTTTTCTTTTTTAAGCGAGGTGTGTATGTGTTTTATTTTTTAATTTTTTTAAATTTTTATGTGGATCATATTGAAAATGACATACATTCAGACTGTGCTTGGCGCCCTCTCCCTCCTCCACTTTCCTCCCCCTCCTCCCAATAATAAGTGTCCAGGTTAACCATGCTACATTCTTACTTCCAGTGTATTTTTTTTTTTTTTTTTTTTTTTTTGCGGTACTGGGGATGGAACGCAGGGACATTCTACCTCTGAGCTATACCTCCAGCACTATTTTTTTTTTATTCTTTATTTTGAAATTGGGTCTCACTGAGTTGCAAAGGACCTCACTAAGTAGTTGAGGCTGTCCTTGATCTGCGATCCCCTGGTCTCAGCCTCCCAAATGCTGGGATTACAAGTGTGCACCACCACACCTGGCCAATGTATTCTTTTAAATAGTAGTTTCTTCTTCTTTTTTACTTCTTCAGGGAAAGAAAGACAAAAAGAATTTTTACTACTTATTTTTAATTTCCAGAAAATAAAATTTATTCCAAACTGCATAGATAAGCACAATGTTTAGAATATTTATAATCTACTGTCTAATATAGCAAAAGTTGTAGTTTGTTCCTGTCTGCAAAAGTCAAAGAATCATGTAAAAAGTTTATTAAGAGGCTGCTAAGGAAGACAAAACACGCATCATCTGAAACTGTGACTGGCTCACTAGATAATCTCAGGACAAAACTAGAGATCACTACTCAGCATAAGGTTTCCTACGACTGTTACACGGATATTTGCCAGTAAGGCTTGGGCTGAGTAGGTTGTGGAATGGGCTGCCAAGGACCCATATGGCTTCCTTACAGCAGTTATTTTGGCCCTTAACCCACTATTCCTAGCAAGTGCTAAACTGTCCTGGAAGTTGACCAAGATGATTGAAGCCAGGGGAAATAGCAAAAGAAGAAACAAAAATGTTAAGAAAATATTGTTAAAGGTAAATAGCTGCTAAAAAAAAAAATAGTGGAGAAATAGGCTCTGGAACCAGATAAAAATCACTTGGAAAATTATGCAGTTTGGGGAGGACTCATTAAGGTTTCTTTGGATTCCATAATAGTATTATTTAGTCATTGAAATCTGACCATACAGAAGAATCATGTTAGTTCTGACCTCAATAATGTAGTAACTTTTAGGTGTGGGTATAGAAGTTTGTTGGCAACTACCAGTAGTTATTATAAATTAGCATTCGTTATTATTGGTCAAGCATTTCTAATTTGAAAATCACCAGCCCAAAATGCTCCAAAATCCAAACTTTTAGTGTATATACATGAAACCACAAGTGTAAAATTCCATACCTGGCCTCTGATGGGTCTCAGGTGCACTAAAAATACTGTATAAAATTACCTTCAAGCTATAGAAACAAAAATGAATTTTATGTTTATACTTGGGTCCTATCCTCAAGATATTCTGTTGTATATATATGTAAATATTCCAAAATCTGAAGTATTTCTGTTCTCAAGCATTTCAGATACAGCATACTTAACCTATAGCACAGATTCTTTATAAATGCGCTTGTTATTTGCCATCTTGCAGTTTATGTACTGAAATAAAAAACATTCTGTGGAGGCCGGGCGTGGTGGTTCACGCTTGTAATCCCCTCACTTGGGAGGTGGAGACAGGAGGACCTCGCAGGTTAATGAGGCCCTTTGCAACTTAGTTAGACCCTGTTTCCAAATAAAAATATAAAATAGGTCTGGGAGTGTAACCCGGAAATAGAAGGGTTTCCAGGAACCCCAGTACCACCAAAAAACAAAAATAAAAACAAACACAAAACTCAAAATTCCAACATTCTGTGGAGAAAAATGACTTCACATTAGGAACTTCATTCATATAGTGGCTTAAAATGGGGTCTTTTCAGGGAGGGGGAGGGAATGGGGTGGGAATTGGGGAAGGGCTAATTGGGTGATGTGTGCACGTATGCCTCCACCATCTTGTACCCACTAAGATGTATGGCTACAATGCACCTATATAAAGTTTTAAAAAATGAAAAAAAATGGGGTCTTTTCTGGACAAAGGTTTTAAGAAATATAAAAATCAGAATTGCCCTCTTTGAAGTGAAGCATTTGCTTTGGATTAAAAGAGGTGCAGTATGTTAATTAAATCTTATCATTGTTACTTATTTCTTGGAATGAAATTATTCTGGATTTCTCAAAGCAAAATAATATTAATGAGTATATCTATTTTCTGCATTTTTCTGATTTTTCTCTTTTGAGAAAATGGTAATTATCAAAACATTCTGTTGTTGTTGTTGTTGTTGTTGTTGTTGTTGTTGTTGTTGTTGTTTGCAGTACTGAGAATGGAACCCAGCAGCATTCTACCTCCCAGCTAAACCTCCATCCCTATTTTTTATTCTTTATTTTGGAACAGAGTCTCACTAAGTTGCAAAGGGCCTCACTAAGTAGCTGAGGCTGTGCACGAACCGCGATCCTCCTGTTTCAGCCTCCTGAATGCTGAGATTACAACCGTGCGCCACCACGCCAGGCTCAGGATGCTACTTATGTGGGATCACATAGCTCACATGTTAAGAGCAGTTGCAGGCACATGGTGCCTGCCTGGAATCCTAGTACTTATGCAGGTTGGAGGACAGCCTCAGCAATTTAGTGAGAGCCTCCGCAACTCAGCAAGATTTTGTTTCGATAATAAAAAGTAAAAAGGGTAGGTAAAACTGGATTCAAACCCCAGTGTCCCTTACCCCCAAAAAAAGGAGTGTTTCGAGCAGATGGACCAGCTGAAGAGGGCCTACAGACAAAACCCTGGCCTCTCCTCAGTGGGAGTTTTAATTCACCGCAGGTTGAGTGTGAATCAGACGCATGATGTAACCAAGGAAAAATGAAGGCATTCCCAGGCCGGTGTGCCCAGTGGCGAGCACGGGGAGATGTGGCCCTGCTGTGTTTTGCACGGCAGAGCTTACCTTTAAGACAGAATTCTTAAATTTGGAAGATATCCAGAGGAAATAGGTTTCAGGATGATAAAGTTCCTGGGTGGTAAAGGGACTGAAAGTCTGTCATAAGAGGGGGAAATGAAGATGATGGAAAGGAAAGAGGGTGTATTCCAAGTGCTTTCAGCTGTTTAAGAGTCATCTACGTAACTCCAAGAGAGAGCTCAGGGACATTTCCAAGGGCTATATAGCAAGGATGCAGTTCATAGGAGGCAAGGGTATCCTGTGCATCAATCATGGAAGCATGCAGTAAGCTTGCACCTACAAGTAGTGGGTTCTCCATCATTAGAAATATGTAGGTAAGCTGGGTGCGATGGCTCACGCTTGTAATCTCAGTACTTGAGAGGCTGAGACAGGAGGATCAATTGTAGGTTCACGGCCAGCCTCAGCTACTTAGAGAGGCTCTCTGCAACTTAGTGAGACCCTGTTTAAAATTTTTTTTAAATAAAATGTGGCTGGTAACATAGCTCAAAGGTAGAAGGCCCCTGGTTTCAGTCCCCAGTACTGGAAAAAAAAAGAAAAGAAAAGAAATATGTAGGTAAAGATTGAAAACGAATCTTGTTAGGGTTTCAAGAGTATTCAAACACAACAAAAATTGAAAAGAATATTAACCAAACTGAGAGTTGTGATTTTTTTCTGCAATGAGAGATTATATATAGCTTTTATTTATTAGGTAAAACATTTTTTATTGTTTTCTTGTGTGTGTGTGTGTGTGTGTGTGTGTGTGTGTTGTTTTGAAACAGGGTCTCACTAGGTTGCTGCAAGTCTCCCTATAAGTTGCTGAGGCTGGCCTCAAAACTACAATCTTCTGTCAATTTTCCTAAGTACTGGGATTATATTAATTATATTTCCTCTTCTATGAAAGACATTCACCTCTCTTTTACTTTCTTTCTTTTTTTTGGAGGTGCTGGGGTTCCTGGAAGCCCTTCTACCTCTGGGCTACACTCCCAGACCTATTTTATTTTTTGGAAACAGGGTCTCTTAAGCCAGCGCACTGGCTTCGAACCTGCGCGATCCTCCTGTCTCCGCCTCCCAAGCACAGGGATTACAAGCGTGCGCCACCACGCCCGGCCTACTTGTATATTTTTAAATGTTTACTATATATAGACTTTATAATCAGAAAAAAAGAATACACACAAATATAAATTAAATATCTTGCAAGGCCTGCTTCAGTATTGGCTAGTTCAAGGAACCCAGTTTTGATCACTCTTTCTTGAACATTCCTTGGGTATTTTATTCCTGCTTGGATGTGATTTGCAAAATTTTTACCTTTTTTTCCCAACTAAACTAATAGTTTCTTGAAGCCCAGTCTGGGGATTTTCCATTTTTATTCTCTTTGCTTTACCTAGCACAACACCTTGCACAATGATTTGCACCGATCTGAGGCAACTACTGAAGGTAGAGTAGGCTGATAATGGGAATGCTTCCAACTTAACTGTTTTTAACTTTTCATTCTTCATGAACATGGGGTTGAGCCATATCCTTTTAAAGGATACACAGTGTTGTTTGGGTCCTGACCCACTCACATCCCTGGAGAACATGTTCAGGAAAGGATTCTGGAAAGGAACGTCTTCCTCAGCTGAAAGGGGAAGGTAGGCTTTCATGGAGGCGCTCTTTGGGGAATGAGAAACCTCTCTGCATCACATACGACACCACAGTAGACAAGGCCTAGACAGCTCATCTGGCCCAGGCCCTGGATTCCATAAAAACCATGACAGCCACACCCACTCAAGCCAAGCTGCCCCCAGCACGTGGCACTCTCCGAGGATTTTCCACACAGGAGCACAGGGTGACACCTCCTGCTTTATACCCAAATATTTCTTATGTGTTTGTGGTATACAATTATTATTTAAAAGATTACCATAGAAATTATTAGTCACCAGGCTGTAATTAATATCAGAAGATTTCTGTAAAGCTTTAAACATGGACTTCAGATCCCACTGAGGAGAATTCAAAGGAACATGCAAATCTTGTAGTTTAGAATTCTGTGACTCTAATGTGGCTTACAATAAGTGCTCTATGGGCTCAAGCTGAATCTTACGCTAAAATGTTCATTCTGAAGTTAATTGTTAGCAAATTATATTTAAGGACTTGTGACCCTGTGGAGATTTTACCTACCAAGAAGAATTAGAATTGTGACTTCAACTGGACTTGAAGTATGCTATAGATTACTTTGTGATCCTAGTTTTCCTTTGAAAGCAGTTTGTAGTGAACAGAATTGAACTTGTCTGAGAATCAGCTGAATGCATGGGAACCCTGCTCTAGGCAAATGACTCAGTGGGTGTCCTCATACAAGGTCTTTGAGAATACATTTATCGCTTTCAGCTAACAAATTTATTTCTAATACAGAATAGAGGAAGTAAGCTAAAAAAAAATCATGCATGAGGAAATGCAGGTTTAAGAAGCATAGCTTGAAGACCTGTGTGGAAATTTCCTTCCACAGATGCCTTTATGTTTACTCTTTTTTTAATTTATCTGTTTGTTTGTTTAATTTATCTTGTGGTACTAGAGATTGAACCCAGGGGCATTCTACCTCCAAGCTACACCTCCAGTTCTTTCAGATTTTATCTTGAAACAGGGTCTCATTAAGTCAGCATGCACTGGCCTTGAACCTGCAATCCTTCTGCCTCAGCTTCCCAAGTACTGGGAACACAGGCATATACCACAGCACCCAGCTGTGTTTGCTCTTTATTGTCCAGGCTAAAATTTCATAGGACAGGGACGTCACAGTGGATCCGAATCCCTCCCTTTAGAGTAGGGCTCCTGTACACTCTCCACACTTCCTTAGAAGCACACAGCTCATTGCACTAACACATGCATGTAACTGACTCTCCTTATCACTGCTGCCCTGGATCCTGGGTCACTTACAGTCAGCAACTGCCTCTGGTACCCAGACTTCTGTTATCTGAACTAAATGGAAAGCAAAAACAAAAACAAAAACAACTGTATTTAGACAACAAGAAAATCATACCCCAGAGGATAAATTGCATGCCGTGGCTTTGTGAATCTCAGTGATTTCTGGATGGTAACTAAACTGCTGAGCACTGTGTGCACCCAGCCCAATCCAACCACTTCACCAGCGTTGACATATGTGCTTTTCACAATTGGCCACGAAGTACAACTAGAACTAATCCTACTTTGGATATGGGGAAACTGAAGCTCAGATGGGTAAAATAACTTGCCCAGAGTTTTACTGCTCCTAAAAGATGGTACCTGGATGAAGACTCGAGTAATACGATTGCAGGGCTGCAATCCCATCACCACACACAACTGCCACAGCAATGCCCTTAAAAATCATGGGGAAGGCATGTCACTTGGAGAAACATTGGGAGAAGGGAACAAATGCAGAGCAGAGTCCTGGAATCCTCTTATTCTCCTGGAATTAAGAGCAGGGATTGGGGTGATCGACCTGAATACTGTCTAGACTGTGTTTTAGGAGGAACCCCACAGAGCGATGAGCAGAGGTGTTCTCTGGAGAAGGAAAGAAGGGAGCCGGGGCTCAAGGCTGAGAAAGTAAAATATTTTTTTTTCTTTGTGGTACTGGAGATGGAACCCAGGGGCTTTCTACTTCCCAGCTACACTCCCAGACCTGTTTTATATTTTATTTGGAAACAAAGCCTCACTAAATTGCTGAGAGCCTCACTAAGTAGCTGAGGTTGGCTTCAAACCTGCGCGATCCTCCTGACTCAGCCTCCCAAGTACTGGGGTTACAAATGTGCACCACCACGCCCAGCTGAGAAAGAGGATTTAATTTCACCACAACTTCTTTTGAATTATTTGTATTTTTTATTTTACCATAGATATATGGAACCTTTTCTAAAATACAAAAATCAACCTGAATCTCCCTGGGACTTCCCCAGCTTTTCAGATATTTGTCAGTTTGGAAGAATATTTGATGGGCTTATGTTCACTGTGGAATATCATCATTCCTTGAAACTGCTTCATATCACTCATGACTATGGACACCAGTATAGTAGCTCTATGGTTTTCCCATGGCATAATCACATGCTTACAAAAGAGGGCAGAAGGGAGAGACCAAAAGAAAGAAAGAAAACTGGTCAAGCCTAGTCTTATGGCTAATTTGGATTGGATTGGGGGGGGGTGGGTACTGGGGATGGAACCTAGGGGCATTCTACCTCTGAGCTACACTCCCAGCCCTAGTTTTTATTCTTTATTTTGAAACAGGGTCTCACTGAGTTTCAAAGGGCCTAAGTAACCGAGGCTGGCTTCAAACCTGCATGATACCCCTGTCTCAGCCTCCTGAATGCTGGGATTACAAGCATTCACCACCACGCCCAGCAGAACTGAAGTTTTTAAAATGTTCTGTTCACAAAGCTACACTGTCTATTTGTTTGCTAAGGCTGTCATGCGAAGTACCACCGATTGGGTGGCTTTACCAACAGAACCAATCATTTCAGAATTCTGGGGGCTGAAAGCCCCAAATCAAGGTGTCAACAGGTCTGGTTCCTTCTGAGGGCCATGAGGAAAAATTTATTGTGGGTCTCTCTGTCTCTCTGGCTTTCCAATGCCCATTGGCATATTCATATGACATTCTTCCTGTGTGAAAGTCTATAGCCTCTTTTACAAGATAGACACTTTTACGACAGGCACGTTGCATTAGTGTCCACTCTCGACCTTATCTCCAAATTCTGGGGGGCCAGGGGTTAGAGCTTCTATATGTGAGTTTTCAAGACATGATTCAACCTGTAACACATGACTGGTACCAGCTCAGCCCACCCAGGGTCTTCCTCATCCTAAAGTTTGGGCTGAGAGTTTGGTCTCTGCCTACTTACGACAGAGAGTATTGATAAGAAATCTTTGGGAGGGAGGCCCTGTGAAATAGGACTCCCCCGTGGTTTTCCCTGGTTAAAAGTGCTCTTCTCTCCTTCCTAGGTGGTATCACGGCAACCTCACACGCCACGCAGCTGAGGCTATGCTCCTCTCCAATGGGTGTGATGGCAGCTACCTTCTGAGGGACAGCAATGAGCAGGCCGGAATGTACTCTCTCTCTGTAAGGTGGGTGCATGATGAATCTGAATTCAGCATGGCCCCATTTGTCACTTACTGAGTTTGTCTCAGTCATATTGCCAGATAATACCACCATACCGCCACCAACCCCTATTCCTACTGGGCTACAAGGTCAAAGGACTTCAAACCCTGAAAGGACTCGGGAGGTAGCTTGGAGATAGACTACTCCTAGGTTCAGTCACAAAGAAAGAAAGAAAGAAAGAAAGAAAGAAAGAAAGAAAGAAAGAAAGAAAGAAAGAAAGAAAGAAAGAAAGAAAGAAAGAGGAAAGAGAAGAAAGAAAAAAATAAGAAAACAAGAAGGAAGAGAAAATTCCATCAGATGATTAGGATATCGTTGTTTTATTGCATGAATCTTCCAAAAATTTCAAACAAATATGTGAAATTGTTGGATCAAATAGTGTTAACTTTCTACCTATATAGAAATAATAAAGTCGGGCATGGCAGTGCACACTTATAATCCCAGTACTTGGGAGGCTGTGACAGTAGGATCGCAGGTTTAAAGCCAGCCTCAACCATTTAGTGAGGCCCTCCACAACTTAGTGAGACCCTGTTTCAAAATAAAAAATATAATAATAGGTCTTGGGGTATAGCTCAGAGGTAGAATGCCCCTGGGTTCAATCCCCAGTACTGCAACAAAAAAAAATAATTGACCATAAACTCCTTATGAATAGATAGCATTATATTTCATCTTCATGAAAAATTACAAAGTAATTCATTGAATTCCATTTACAGGTACTTGGGAATGCTAAAAAAATAAACAAACAAACAAGCAAACAAACTGCTTTACCAGCAGAGGTTGACAGGTCATTTCAGGAGAATCACTATTTTTATTCATTAATTCCCATAATAATAAATATTCTAAAGCACTTATTCTGCACCAGCCACATTACTAGGTGTTATAGAAGATTCAAAAGCTTGTTTTCAGATGGACACAGTGATACAGTCCTGTGATCTCAGTATTTGGGAGGCTGAGACAAGAAGATCATATGTTTATAAAATGAGTGTGGTAACTTAGCAAGACCCATCTTCAAAATGAAAAATAAAAAGGGCTGGGTGTGTCGCTCAGTGGTAGAGCGCCACTGAGTTCAATTTCCAATCTTCCTTCAAAAAAAAAAAAACTTATTTTCAGGAAGTATAGCTTCATAGGGGAATAAGATCCCAAAATGACTACAAAGTAGAGTACAACAAATAAAGAAGGCATGATAAGTGTTTGGGTAGCTAAAAGAGGAAAGGTAATCAACTTCTATTGGAATCATCTTGTAATTCTTAAGAGAGGAGGTGGTATTTGAACTGAAACTTGCACCAGCCACATTAAAACTTGTTCTACCCATATTGATGGATATCTAAGATTTCTACCAGCAAAGACCAGGAGGTAGATGTTGCTAGTTAAAGAAACAGTATGAGCTAAGGGAGAGAGGTGGAAAGCCTTTAAAGAGTAGTAGGAGCTGGGCATGGTGGCACATGCTTATAATCCCAGCATTCAGGAGGCTGAGACTGGAGGATCGCGGTTCGCGGACAGCCTCAGCTACTTAGTGAGGCCCTCTGTAACTCAGTGAGACCCGGTTTCAAAATAAAGAATAAAAAATAGAGCAGGGGGTGTAGCTTGGAGGTCAAATGCCACTGGGTTCCATCCCCAAACCCGCAAAATAAATAAATAAATAAATAAAAAGAGTAGCAGCTCCAGAGCCAGGTGTGGTGGCACACACCTGAAATCCCAGTACTTGGGAGGCTGAGACAGGACAATCGCCTGTTCACAGCCAGCCTCAGCAACTTAGAATGAGGTCTTTCACAACTTAGTAAGACCTTGCTTTAAAATAAATGAAATAATAATAAAATAGGGCTGGGGTATAGTTCAGTGGTAGAATGCTCCCAGGTTCAATCCCCAGTACCACCATAAAAAAAAGAGCAAAAAGAAAAAGAAAAAAGAATATGAGGTCCATTTGGACAAGAGTTCTGAAAGCATGATTCACAAACCAGCAGCATCACCTGAGAAGTTATTAGGAGCGTGTGCATGTGTGTGCCCGTGTGCATGTGTGTATGTATGCATGTGTGTATGTATGCATGTGTGTATGTGTGCATGTGTGTGTGCATATGTGTGTATGTGCGCATGTGTGTGCGTATGTGTGTGTATGTATGCATGCGTGTGTATGCGTGTTACTGGGGATTGAACCTAGGGACAATCCCTCAACCCCTTCTTTAATTATTTTTTTATTTTGAAACAAGGTCTTGCAAAGTTGTTGAGGATCTCACTAAATTGCTAAAGCTGACCTCAAACCTATCCTCCTGTCTCAGCCTCCCCAGTACTGGGATTATGGGCATGTGTCACCATGCCTGGCTAAGAATATAAATTCTCAGGCCCCATCCTGGACCCACTGAATCAGAATCTGGGGGTGAGGCCCAGCAATCTGGGCTTTATCAAACTCTGCAGGTGAGTCTGATGCACGCTGAAGTTTGAATATGGGCTGCATAGAGAGATATAAGGGGAGGCGAGGCTAGAGAGACACAATGGGGTCAAAGTGGAGAGATAGATATTATTTAATATTCCACATCAATTCAAAAATGAAGTGGAAAATGGCATTTAGAAAATTTTATATTTTATGCAGTGGGCAGAAAACCTGGCAAGGGAAAAACAGGTCCAGGCTGACCTAACTAATTGACAGAATTAGAATGCCAACTGACTCTGGATAGGGAAGGGACATGGTGGCACATGCCTGTAACTCCAGTACTGGGGAGACTGAGATAGAGGATCACAGGTTCAAGGCCAGCCTCAGCAACTTAGCGATACTCTATTTCAAAATATAAAATAAAGCCAGGCATGGTGGCACACGCTTGTAATCCCCGTGCTTGGGAGGCGGAGACAGGAAGATTGTGCAGGTTTGAAGCCAGCCATGCTGGCTTAAGAGACCCTGTTTCCAAAAATGAAAAAGTATAAAAATAGGTCTGGGAGTGTAGCCCGGAGGTACAAAGTTTTCCAGAAATCCCAGTACCACCAAAAAATTAAGTTAAATTAAATTAAATTAAAATTAAAAATGGGAACATAGCTCAAAGGTGGAATTCCCCTGAGTTTGATTTAAAAAAAAAAAGACCATACTACATACTATGGCAAGAGAAATTAGTAATGGTCTTTAAAACGATCAGTGATTTCAGTGATTGTATATTATTATTATTATTTTTTTTTTGGTGGTACTGGGATTCCTGGAAACCCTTCTACCTCCGGGGTACACTCCCAGACCTATTTTATACTTTTTTTTAAATTTGGAAACAGGGTCTCTTAAGCCAGCAAGGCTGGCTTCAAACCTGCGCAATCCTCCTGTCTCCACCTCCCGAGCGCGGGGATTACAAGGTGCGCCACCATGCCCGGCTATTCTCTGATCTTAAAAAAAGGTTAATGGTGATGCTAATATGAGACTACATTTGCCTTCCAAAAAAATACTCATTTGTTAAATAACATTAAACATTTGTTTTTCCTTTTCAGAGCCAAAGACTCTGTCAAACACTTTCATGTTGAATATACCGGATATTCCTTTAAGTTTGGCTTTAATGAATACTCTTCTCTAAAGGACTTTGTCAAGCATTTTGCAAATCAGCCTTTGATTGGAAGCGAGACAGGTGAGCTGTTTTAGTCCATTTTTTGTCGGCTATAACTGATTATATAGGACTGGCTGATTTATTTTAAAAGGGAGTTTGTTTAGTTCATCATTCTGAAAGCCCAAGAGCGTGGCATCGGCATTTGCTTGGCATCCGGTGACTGCCTGCCAGGCCAAGATGTAGCAGAGAGCATCAGGGTGAGGGGCAAGGAGGATGAGAGACCCAGCCAACTCGGCTTTAATAATGAGCCCATTCCTAAGATTAATCCATTAACCCGAATTGATTAGTCTGCTAAATACATGAACGGGTTAATCCATTCACAAAGGAAGAGCACTGGTCACCTCTTAAGAGAACCTACCTTGTCCCACCTCTTAATACTTCATAATAGGGATTAAATTTCAACATGAGTTTCTGAGGGAACAAACAATATTCAAGCCATATGCTGATAGCATAAGCTCATATGTGACCTCGGATATCTTATTCCAAGATGAAAGTGAAAACTCTAGCACACGTTATCCTGTTACTGGAATTATCCAACTTCTTTGTCTATACTATTTAAAGAAAGTAAGTAAAAGGTCACTTCCTTATTTGTAAAATAAAATCACAAATTTATTGTCCTCAGTGTTAAAAAAAAATTAATCTCAGTTAATCAAGAGCTGGGAAATTCCAAAATCCTGTAGCAGAAGAGGAACTTAAGACTTAGTAACAGCCTGTAACCATGAACTTGTACATACTTGTTTCCTTGGTAAATTTGCCAGTGGGCTTTCTGCTAACTTCAGTGTGGAGGGAAGAGATGCCATCGTTGGCTTCTGCCTTCTCTGTTGTCTCTGTGGCCTGATAGGAATCATACAGTGTCCAGGACAGATGAGAAACGCAATGGAAACCACAAAATCACTGCTTCCCTTAGTATAGGTTTGTAACAGAATATTCTGAACTACAAAATTGAAGCTATAATTTTTTTTTCTGGTAGAAATTCTCTCAACCAGCCTTTAAAATTACTTCATCATTTAACCAGCAGTAGTCATCAGAAACAAATGACTGGTAGGGATGTATTTATTCCCAATGCTACATCGGCCTCAGCAAGATTTCAGTTTCTCGAATCCCTTCACTTCAGGCATGTGGCCTGACACCTGATTTTGTTCAGTGCTTGGCCACTGGAGATGGAGAGGAAATTCTGAAGCCAGGGCTTTGTTTTGACTGCCTTCCATTTTGTCCTTCCCCATATCTGCCAAGTCCTGGTCTACTGCAGGGCATCTCGGGTGAACAAATAAATGAAGGAGTGGGAACTCTGTAGCCTTCAGAACCATTGTAGTTATCTTTTCTGCCCACTCTTATCTCCAAGTAAAGTCAACTGCCTTCTTTTAAACTCTCCTCCTAGATTCTATTTCCAAACCCTTTTATCATTCACTGTGCTCTTTCTTGGACCTTTTCCCAATTAGGTCATACTGGCAGATTTCAAGGCAGTTTGAAAGAGAATTGAATGGAGTGCTTTCTGGTAGAACCTTTCGGGCACTGATCAATCACCAAGCAAGAGGACCCCCTAACACTTCTCCCAAGCAAGGCACCTTGTCACCGCACTGGGAACAATTTTCAGCTTCTCTATAAATACATTATTCTGACCAAACAATCCCTATGACTAATGCATTGAGGATAGTAAAGATTTGTAATCCAGGCTCTTATAGTAATTTCTCCAAAGCTAAACTGTGCTGTACATTATCATTGTTACTCTTTTATTTATTACAGTAAAACACAGGAAACTAACATTGTTATCCTTTCCATGGCCTGGCCTCTGTTCTACCATTATCCCATGAAGAATGTACTGCTATTTGAACCCTTACTTTAGGCCACTGGTGCCCATGGATATGTATTAGACTTGCTGGCTTCAAGCCCTTGAGTTAGATTCTAACTCTATTCATCTTATCTGTGCCAGCCAGAAGCAGGAAAAGCCATGAGGCAGAGAATGAGCAGCAAAACCCATGACAGATGAGTGTTCCAATCTTCCCCCTCTGGGAGTACTAATACGCCTCAGGAAGCAAGATAACCTGCTGAAGTCACGATGAGTCTTAAGGCCAGAAGGTCCTCTGCAGTCACAGAGTCACTCCTGTGGCCTACCAAGAATGGTGAATGGAAACTGGAATGCCACCTTCTAAAAATAGACCTTTTCATCTTGTTCATTTAAGAATTGCTCCCAGCCAGGCGTGGTGACACATGCTTGTAATCCCAGCATTTGGGAGGCTAAGGCAAGAGGATTGTGGTTCATAGATAGCCTCAGCTACTTAGTGAGGTTCCTTGCAGCTCAGTGAGACCCTGTTTCAAAATAAAGACTTAAAAAAGGGGCCGGGGGTGTAGCTCAGAGGTAGAATTTTCCCGAGTACTACAAAAAAAAAAAAAAAAAAAAAAAAAAAAGAATTGCTCCCAGTGATCTGGAGGCCTGCCTTCTGTTATGGGTTAAGATCACCAGGGAGCTGGGCACAGTCACATGTCCCTGTGATCTCAGCAACTAGGGAGACTGAGACAGGAGGATCACAAGTTGGAGGTCAGCCTTGGCAATTTATGAAGGCCCCATCTCAAAATAAAAAATGAAGAGGGCTGGGTATGTGTCTCAATGGTAGAGCACTACTGAATTCACTCTCCAGTATGAAAGAAGATAAAAATCGCCAGGAAAAGCATTTGTCACAATGGGCAAGGCCTTGTCAGAGTCCCACAGTGAGAAGGGTGAAAGTCTGATGTTTCAGACCACGCTTGTGAGCCAGCCCCAAACCCAGCCTCACCCTGCCGGGCCTCGAGAGGGGGTTTACTAAGGACAGACTTTCATCTACTGGCAGGAATGGCATTACCACTGAACTCGAGGGAAAGGGAAAGGATAACCCAGCCCTTACACCTCTGCCTCACAGTTATATATACTGTATCTTCAGCAAAGTGAAACCCAGTACACTTGGTTCTGTGTCAGAAAATCTCAGCCTTTGAGATAGATGGACGTGTGGACCTGAAGAGATCGATATAATTGTAAGATGTCTCCTACTCTTCTATTCTTGTTTACTCTTTAAACTCTCAGGATTACTGTCTTCTAAGCTGAAGAACAATGGATTTATAAACAAGACCTGAGCCTGGTGCCAACTTTAAGGATTCTACTAGTATACTTTCACCCTCATTATAATCTTTGCTTAATCTCTCTAATCTCCATCGGAGTTTACACTTACTCTAATTTCTCAGTTCTAAGGCCCATAAATAGTCAAGATACTTCCAATTCTCAAAACACAATAATTTTCCAAATATATAATAGATATATACAATGTGTTCACTTTCTTTGCTTTTACCAGTAGCCCTTTTATCTTCCAACATATTGTACAATTCACTATTTAAAATGTCTTACTCTTGCTGGGCGTGGTGGCACATGTTTGTAATCCCTCCACTTGGGAGGCAGAGACAGGAGGATCACACAGATTCAAAGCCAGCCTGGCTGGCTTAAGAGACCCTGTTTCCAAAATATAAAATAGGTCTGGGAGTGTAGCTCGGAGGTAGAAGGGTTCCATCCCCAGTACCATTTAAAAAAAAATCTTACTCTCCACTGTAGTATGGAACTCTGTAAGGGGAGGAATTTTTTTTGGTCACTTTTGGTTCCTATTATATATAAACGCTGATCATTTCCACAGAGTGCCATCTTGGATATCCCATCTTCAATGCATTGTATTTTGCTTGGCAACACCATAGCTAGCCATCTTCCAGAAACTTTACTCTCTAAAGTTGATGCAGGACATAACTGAAAATGATGTTTTGTATTGCATATATGCTCAGTGATGTTAAGTTCAGAATTTGCTTGCCTTTGTAATAGTAGCATGCCATATAAAACTTACATTCATATTTGTATATGATTTCTACACTAAACTCAACAGACTTAGATACATATATAGAGATATATGTTTTGTTTTGTTTTGTTTTTGTTTTTTGCGGTACTGGGGATGGAACTCGGGCATTTTGCCTCTGAGCGACACCCCCAGCCCTACTTTTATTCTTTATTTTTTGAAACAAGGCCTCACTGAGTTGCAAAAGGCCTCACTAATAGCTGAGGCTGGCCGCAAGCCGCTATCCTCCTATCTCAGCCTCCCGAATGCTGGGATTACAAGTGTATGCCACCACATCCGGCTTAGACTTAGATATTTGAGAAATACACTTATTAAAACAAATGTTTGGTCCATTATTAATTTTATTGTAATTCCCTTATAATAATTAAGTTTCATATATTTATATAGTCTTGAAAATGTAGACACTTATTTTTATGCTTAAGTATCCAAATATTATTAGGATAAAATGATCTTTTGTTCATATTTCAGTACTTCCTTGTGTGAAATTGTCAAGTAGTTTCCTATACTGTGTGGTGGCTTTAATCACCTAATATTCATGAAGACAATATGATACAAGTCAAATTCTGTGTTTGTGCTTACCCTTTATAATAATTGGTTCTTGGTTTTGAAGATCATATCTTGGTTCTCTTGTATATGTCAAATTTCCACTTTTCTTTTTTTTTAGATATGGGGATTCCCAACCTTTTGATAAGGGCTACAGCTATTATTTTATTTTGTGTAATCAGCTATTTTACCCAGGTGGGGGATTTTGTTTTCTGTTGTTTGGTCGGTTGGTTGGTTGATTTTGTGGTACTGGAGATTGAACCCAGGGCCTTAGGCATGCCAGGTAAGCACTCTACCTCTGAGTTACATCCATCCTCAGCCTCCCAGGTGGCATTTTATAATGAAGTTAAAATTAATTTTAAGAATTGTCTAATACTTCTGAAAATAACTACCTTTTTAGGATATTAGAACTGAAAGGGAGCTTGAGACCATTTGATTTCTCCTTTACAATGAAGTTGAGGCCCGGTGGGAATGCTAAAGCAAAAATATCTCCTTTCCTTAAGCTACCTCCAAAAGAGCCCATTTTTTAAAAAACTTTGATTTACACTGTGTGAACTCTTGGCTGCAACAGAGTATAAAATTTTGTATGCCATACAGATTTCCACAGTGACTACACCTGAGGTTGAGAATAATTACGGTGTAATGACTAAATATATGAATTCCTTTTTCGGCTGTGTCCTCAGGCAAGTTAGGCAACATCTCTGAGCACCAGTTTCATCGCCTTATAAAACTGAGTTGAGTGTGATGTGTACATGAGTGCTTCTACCATCCTGTATTTCATAATGATGTATGATATCAATGTATCAATAAATTTTTTAAAAATCCACATTTCTGAAAAAATGACCTATAATATCAAGAACAAAAATAAACCTGAATTGATGATAATAATTTATACTTTAATTTAATCTTGTACTTGTATGATACAAGGTATGGAAAACATTTGAAATGATTCTTGATGTAGCATAAGTATTTCATCATTATGACTGTTATTAAATAAAGCCCTTTGCTGGTAATTAATTTCATCAGATTCTAGGCAAGAGCAATGGGTTGCTTTGGTGTATCATGAAGTGTTCATTTAGTGACAAATTTGTGTTTGTCAGCTGTTGGTGCTGTCCTTCTCAGATGTTGAGCCAGTTCCATAGTAGGTTCCTATGGATGGTAGAATCAAGGGACCTCTGCAAAAGAGTGACCTGACTTGACTTGAATATTTGAACAGAATCTTCTACTTGGCTAAATTCTTCTTTCCCAGTGTATTTTTCCCTGTGAGGCTGGAATTTGAATACGAAAGCTCATTTAGCTGTCAGTGAACTTGGGTTAAAGTCCATCTGCAGAGCAGGTAGCAAGAAGGTAGACAAAAGACCTCAGTTATTCTTATAGACCCCTTCCCCGAAGCACTTCTGACTGTCAGGAGAAAACTAAAGAACTCGCCATGCTAGATGAAATGCTTATTTTCTGAACCCAAAGGTAGAAATAAAATATGTATACATGTGATCCTATTTTAATTTAATTCAACAAGTATGTACTGAGTTCCAGTCGTGAGATATACATAGTTAGCCACTGATAATATAGAAAGATGAACCAGTTATCATTCTTGCCTTCCAACACCTTATACTCCACTTGGGAAACGTGAATACTAAGCACTAATTTGGAAGATAAAACAAATGTTTAAACAAAAGTTTCCCTTTAGAAACTGTGTATGCACTACACTGCAGTCTATTTCAGATACCAAAACAATATCTGAGACTTGGGACTATTCTTATCTTTTCTGAATTCTTGCTAGAATACAAGAGGAAATGTCCTTTACTGCTGTCTCCTACTGGTGCGTACGGAGAGAGAGAAGCATCTCTTATATGTATCTCTAAGTTATCTTCATTCAGCCAAAGCTAGTTGGAATGTCTGCCTCGGTCCAGTTCTGCTTCTCTCAAAAAAATGCACCTCTGCGGAGTATGTCTAAAAGGAGGTTTTATGTCAAAGACAGGAAACAACAGCCACCTTCATGTAGTTCAGAAGCTGAAATGAAACTTGCAGCCACATTTCCAAGCCTGTGGTTGCTGATCCTCCTCCCTCTTTTGCTCCACCATCCCCTGCCTTGTTGCCTATTATCTAAATCTTTCAGCCAACTCCTAGAGATCATTTGGTCTAAATAGCACTAATCCAGAGCTCCCCTCGCTGGAGCCAAGGCGCTGTCTTGAATATTGGATGGAGATTAATGAATCTGTGGTGGTGACATTACATAAGTTTGTTTGATTGCAAATGCAGAAATCTACTCTGACTAGCTGACAGCTGACTTTATAAAAGAAAAGTGTGTAGAGGGAGTGGAGTCCAAGAAGAGTGGAATTGTTTAGAAAAATATTAATATAACCGCCAGAATTTAAGGGCAAGGCTGTCTTGATCTGGCTCTGATCATTTAAAATGTGTACCTCCACAGAACATTTCTGAAACCAAATTTTATTTCAAAGGCAGGAAACAACAGACTACTTCATGTAGTTCACACACCAAAGTGGGTGGCCTTCTTTCCAGAGAAGGAAGTAAGTGGATACCCTAGAAGTGAATCTGATTAGTGTGCCCAAGTTAGGTGCTTGTGGGGAAGGAGGGGCTGTTGCTTGGTAGTACCGCAGTGCTAGGGATTTCCCTCTCTCCCCGGAATGAGACAGTCTCTACAGAAAGAGAAGTCAATGTAAGTCTAGCAGACATGCCAAGAAGTCTACCCATTGGCTCTTCCTTGGGCAGGAATGGTCAGATAAAGAAATCTGTCTATGACACCCAACTTTTATTAGTGGAAATTACCATTGTGTACGTAGGTGGTCATTTTCTTAATTCCACAATCCAATCTATCCTCCTGCGTGGTTTCACTAGTTAAATATCAGTCTACAGTCCATTCTACTCTCCTCGTTGGCTCAACACTGTTTCCTTCAGTTGAACTTTTGTTGAGCTAAACTTTCAAAAGGTTTTCAAAATAGAACGTGGGTTGCCTTCCAAAGGAGATCTGAAGAGTCGTGAGGAAGTTGTTGTCTTGTCCTCATCCCAACCCAGGGTGGTTGTGAGTCTGGGAGGCTGATTCATCCCAGGCTTTCCCTTGAATTACTGTGGCATTCATTCATTCATTCATTCATTCAACAAGTCTTCGTTATGTCAGAAACTCCAGGAGGTGTGCAGATAGAAAGACAAGTTTGATGCCACCCCTGCTCCAAGGGGCTCACAGAGCTCTGAAATGCACCCGTGGGGATCGCAATGCCTCCCGAATTCCAAGTGGTGCAAACACTGCAGGATCTGGCAGCAATCCTGGATCCTTGCACTGCAACACACCCGGCCCCTGGGGCTCCTATAGCTCCCAGAGATTTACCTTGTGGGGGGCAGGATAATGGCCCCCAAACATGCCCACATCTTTCTCTGGACTTGGTAATATGGCATGTTACACGGCAAGAGGGAATTAAGTTTGCAGAGGGAATGAAGGCTGCTGATGATGACGTTGAGATGGGAGATTTCTGGATTGTCCAGGTGGGACCACTGTTATTCCAAGGGTCCAGTAAGTAGAAGAGGGAGGAAAAAGCAAAGGAAGAACCAGAGAGACAGAAGCACAAAAAGAACTTGAGCCCACTGTTGCTGGCTTTGAAGATGGAGACAAAGCCCCCAAATGGAAACTTTCTCTAGTCTGGAGGATAAAAAATTCAAGGCAATACATCCTCCCCGAGAACTTCCAGAAGGAAAGCAGCCTAGCCAATACTTAATTTTTTTATGTATGTATGTATGTATGTATGTATGTATGTATGTATGTATTTATTTATTTATGTACTGGGGATTGAACTTAAGAGCATCTTGCTTCTGAGCTACATCCCCAGCCCTTTTGATTTAGCCGGTTTTCATATTGAAAAAGGATCTTGCTAAATTGCGGAGGGTCTCGCTAAGTTGCTGAGGCTAGCCTTGAACCTGCGATCCTCCCATCTCAGTTTCCCAAGCACTGGGATTACTGACATGTTCCACCACACCCAGCTCTAATACCTGATTTTAGACTACTGAGACCCATTTCAGACTTCTGACCTCCAAAACTGTAAGATAATAAATGTGAGTTGGATTGAGCCACTAAATTTTTGACAATTTGTACAATAGTAGTTGGAATACAAGTTTGAGTAAGCTAGGGATGTATTTGGTAATATCAGCCAGGTATAAGCTTTCTAAAGTGTCACTTAAAGCATTATTTTCCTATTAAGTATATGGAAAAGAATGAAAATTGGCATTAACTTTGAAGATAAAACCACAGATTTGAAAATATTTCTAATTTGTGAGCTGTTTTGAGCCCTAGGTTCCAGTTCCCCTCTCCTCCAATATCAGATGAAAATGTTAAAGACACCTCAACCTATGTCAAAACTATAGTCAGTGGTCACAAAGTTTCTTCCACTTTTATTCCTAGCAAAAGTTGCCTCTAGGTCACTTACCACTTAAGAACAGTGTTCCAGCTGGGTGTGATGGCTCACGCTTGTAATCCCAGCATTCGAGAGGCTGAGACAGGAAGATCGCGGTTCGCAGACAGCCTCAGCTACTTAGTGAGGCCCTTTGCAGCTCAGTGAGACCCTGATTCAAAATAAAAAATAAAATAGGGCTGGGGGTGTAGCTTGGAGGTAGAATGCCCCTGGGTTTCATCTCCAGTACCACAAAAATAAATAAATAAATAAAAATAAAAATCTGTGTTCCCAAAGATACAATCATCAGAATTTCATGTAAGGATTTAAAAATATTCTAGACCAAAGAATAAGAATAGCTACTATTTTTATAATCTTTCCACAGTCACTTCTTTGGTGCTTGAGGCAGCCTTGTAAAGAAAGCATAATTTTCTCACTAGTCAGAAGTAGAAGGGACGCTTAGAAATGGTTGTCGGGGTCAATGGGTACCGGAGCCTGCCAGCAAGAGTAGGGGTTCTGAAGTGAGGCGTGAGGATGAAGAGTTTTTAACCCTAACGTGGGGGAGCCGCCAGCCTACTATCTCTACTGGTCGACCCCTGTTCGTGGGTCAATATTTCCTATGGGTCGACGACTATGCCTGGGTCAGTATTCTCTATTGCATGGACACTCCTGGCCAACGCAGCTTCTGGGTCAATCTTGTCTTTTTTGCGCCGACCTTGTTTTTCCAGAAGTATTTATACACAGCTACAGGTCAATCAACATTCTCGTGCTACCACCACTGGAATACAATACAGACCAATACAAAACACATATTACAGATAGGTCAATCAGTACCCTCGTGTCATCACCACCTGATTCTCTCTCAGACCTTTTTGAACTTTCTATAACCCCAAACTTTGTTGACTCTGGGAGAAGGACAGTCAGCTGAGTCAGAGACACCAATCTAGGGAAAAGCCAATGGCTCCCCACAAATGGGGACTGCCCGGCAGTGGTGGGATCCAGCCCTTGCTCTGCCTGTGTGTGCAGGGCCCTTCCCACTGTGCGGTGGGGGAGCTGCCGGGCACCTCCCTGGGAGCCTTTCTCTGGGGCAGAGCCCTGAGGAGCGGCCCTGAGCTCCCCAGCACCTGCGGTGGGGCCCCAGCGTCCGCACGCCGAGCCTGCTCAACGGCGGCTCTTGATTTAGGTGTCTCCACTTTCATTCTGACTGTGAAACTGTAGCTGGCCCTTTCTGCTTCTGTGACTGTGTTCTCATGAAAGGGTTAAAAGAGCAGACTGTGCACAGGAGGGGCACTGGGGCCTCCGGTAATGTGCAAGCCATTTGTCATTGTGACCCAAGAGCTCCCAACCGGAGTGGGATGCGCAGAGCAGAGGCCCGGCTGGCATTCTCCTCTGAGGACGCAGTCAGACCCTCTTGGCTTTTCGCCACAGGACTTGTTGACAGGCGCATGTTATCTGGGCCCAGGTATCAGAAGGCACACTTCTGTTTTCACAGTCAGACACTGTACCTACCGAAGCATGAAGACGTGTTTCTGTGTACAGACTTATCATTAATATTGGGGGTGGGGAGCCAGGCGTGGTGGCGCTCACTTGTCATCCAGCATTCGGGAGGCCTAAGGCAAGAGGATCGAGTTTTGCCGCCAGCCTCAGCTACTTAACGAAGCCCTGCGCAACTTGGGGAGACCCTGTTTCAAAATAAAGGATAAAAAATAAGGGCTAGGGCTGTGGCTGGGAGGTAGAATGCCCTTGAGTTTCATCCCCAGTACCTCAAGAAAAAAAAAAATTGGAAGGGGGATTAGCCACAGAGGAGGTATTTTTTTTCCCTTCTCCCTTGTCCCTCTGGTGTCCCAACTCAGTGTCTATATTTCCTGTAATCTTTCAAATCATCTTTTCAAAGATGAGTACTTGTATAAAGTGACCCTTGCCCAACTCACTCTTTCACCCTCTTCCCTTTAGCCCTCTCTGCTCACTTTCTTATCACTCCTCACACATGAAAATTCCCCCCTCATTTTCATGGTTCCCCTGCTTAGGTGTAAGCCCCAAAAGAGCGGGGGCCGTGTGCTTGCAGATATATCCCCAGGGCCTAGACAAGCGACTACTAAGCAGCAGAGCTCCATAAATACTTATTGAACGAATCCCTCATCCTTTTTTTGTATTACTGGGGGTTGAACCTAGGGACAGTCTACCTCCAAGCTATACCCCTAGTCCTATTTTTTTATTCTTTATTTTAAAACAGGGTCTCACTAAGTTTCAGAGGGCCTCACTAAGTAGCTGAGGCTGGCCTCAAACCTGTAATCCTCCTGTCTCAGCCTCAATGTACTGGAATTACAAGGGTGCGTCACCACACCTGGCTCCCTTTACAATCTTATACCTGCCACAGAAAAGACTCTAGTGAAATGAAACACAAGAAGCCATAGCTAGAGAGAAAAATCCTTTTGTCTTTTTTTTTCTTTCTTTTTTTTTGGCACAAACATTGAACCCATGGGCATTCTACCTCTGAGCTACACTCCAGCCCTATTTTTTCTTTTTTTTTTTTTATTATTTTGAAAAAGGGTCTCACTAAGTTGCTGAGGCTGGCCGTGGACCTGCTAACCTGCGGTCTCAGTCTCCCAAGTATTGAGATTACAAGCGTGCATTACCATGCCTGGCTTCTTTTTTTTTTTTTAATATTTAATAGTCAGAGTTTCTAGTTTCTGATTGACTGATTAGGGGAAGGTTGCAGAAGGGGAACTGTCAGAAGTGTGGAGTTAGAAATGCTCTAAACATCTAAATGAGCTTCCCAAGTCCCCAGAGCCCAGCCCCCTCCTCCAGATGGAAGTGGAGGTAACAGTGGCAGGTGAGCACCAGCCTGCCCAGGCCACGTTTGCCTAAGCAGAGCCAACGGTTTTGCTAGTTTACTTTGTTAGTTAAATAGTAGGACCGCATGGGGAGGGTGCTGTGAGTCCGCTCTTTTGAAATCCAGTGATTGGTTATAAGTTTGTTCTGCAAGCCAGGCATGGCGGTGCACGTCTGTAATCTCAGTACTTGGGAGACTGACACAGGAGGATCACAGGTTCCAGACCAGCCTCAGCAACTTATTGAGATTCTCAGAAACCTAGCAAGGTACTGTTTCAAAATAAAAAGGCTGGAGGTATAGCTCAGAGGTAGAATGCCTCTGGATTCAACCCCCAGTATCTCCACCCCCATCACCACACAACAACAAACAAATTTGTTCTGCAACTGGTAAGAACTAAGGGCGCCTGGATCCCAGCGCATTTGTTTAGTTTTGTTTTCATGGCTTTCGTAAAGCCTACCTGGAAATCTACCTCACGCTTTGTTCACGTTGCTTCCTTTGGTCCCACCACCTTATTTATCTATCTATCTATCTATCTATCTATCTATCTATCTATTGCAGTACTGAGGATGGAACCCAGGAGGATTCTACCTCCGAGCTATACCTCCAGCCCTAGTTTTTAGTCTATTTATTTATTTTTTTATTTATTTATTGGGTCTGGGGATGGAACCCAGGGGCATTTGACCTCTGAGCTACACCCTCTGCCCTATTTTTTATTCTTTATTTTGAAACAGGGTCTCACTAAGTTGCAGAGGGCTTCACTAAGTAGCTGAGGCTGTCCCCGAACCATGATCCTCTGGTCTCAGCCTCCCGAATGCTGGATTGCAAGCGTATGCCACCACACCCGGCTTAGTCTTTTTATTTTTGAAACAGGGTCTCACTGAGTTGCTAAGGGCCTCGCTAAGTAGCTGAGGCTGTCCGCAAACCGCGATCCTCCCGAATGCTGGGATTTACAAGCGTGCGCCACCATGACTGGCCCACCCTGTTCCTTTAAATGACTATATCCATTACTAGTCCTGAACACTAGGAGGCCCAGAACGGTCTAGATCATGCTTTCTGTCTCAGTGTTTAGCTGAAGTGCCTGGCATACAGTTGGTGTTCCATGAATGTTGGGAAAAATGAGTGAGTCAATACAAAAAGGAAAAGCAAGAGACTTATAATCCAACCACGGTTGTCTAGTTAGCGTTTGGATCTTCCTTCTGGGGATACTCTTTGACTGTATATATATTTTTCAATCTTCATTCAGGTACTCTGATTGTTCTGAAACATCCCTATCCAAGAAAAGTGGAAGAACCTTCCATTTATGAATCTGTGCGGGTTCACACAGCGATGCAGACAGGAAGAACGGAATATGACCTCGTGCCCACAGCGCCCTCTGTAAGTGACCGTCAGTCAGACCAAATGCTCTTTTATGTCTGAAAGCCATCAAATGCAGCAAGAGCAGAAGTCCGTTTGTTTGCATAAACATTCTAGCTTGGGAGAGGAAACCTGGGAAGGAATATAATATTTGAAGACTATGACTCAGGTCATCTGATCCAGGGCAAATCATAAAAATAAAAGGCTTGGGCTGGGGTTGTAGCTCAATAGTCAAGGGCTTACCTGGCATGCACAAGGCCGGGTTCAATCCCCAGTCCCACACTTATGCTCTAAAATCTTAGAGATAAGCCGGGCGTGGTGGTGCACGCTTGTAATCCCAGTACTTGGGAGGCTGAGACAGGAGGATCGAGCATGTTTGAAACCAGCCTCAGCTACTTAGTGAGGTTCCCAGCAACTTAGTGAGACCCTGTTTCCAAGTAAAGTAGAAAATAGGTTTGGGAGTATAGCCCGGAGGTAGAGAGCCTCTGGGTTCCATCCCCAGTACCACCAACAAAACAAAACAAAACAAAACAAAACAAAACAAAAAAATAAATAAAATATAAAATAGGTCTGGGAAGCCAGGCATGGTGGCACACGCTTGTAATCCCCACGCTTGGGAAGCTGAGACAGGAGGATCACTCAGGTTCAAAGCCAGCCTCAGCTACTTAGTGAGGCTCTCAGCAACTTAGTGAGACCCTGTTTCCAAGTAAAGTAGAAAATAGGTTTGGGAGTATAGCCCGGAGGTAGAAAGCCCTTGGGTTCCACCCTAGTAGCACCAAAAAAATAAAAAATAATAAAAATATAAAAATAGGTCTGGGAATGTAGCCCAGAGGTAGAATGCCCCTGGGTTCCATTCCCAGTACCAATAAAATAAAATCTTAGAGATAAGATTTTATTTATTTTATTTATTTTTTTTTATTTTATTTATTTATTTTTTTTTTTTGGTGGTACTGGGGTTTCTGGAAACCCTTCTACCTCCGGGCTACACTCCCAGACCTATTTTTATACTTTTTTATTTGGAAACAGGGTTTCTTAAGCCAGCACACGCGGCTGGCTTCAAACCTGAGCGATCCTCCTGTCTCCGCGTCCCAAGAGCAGGGATTACAGTGTGCGCCACCACGCCTGGCTGAGATAAGATTTTTAAAACATAGAAAATGGCATGGAGATCTCTATTTTTAGATAGCTGAACAGGTTCCTAGTAGAATGGTGGAGTGGGTGAGAATGGTGTTCACCCAGTTGACTAGATTTCTTAAATGAAGAAAAAAAAATTTTTTCTTCTACATTTCAACTGTGTATGGAAGAAAAAAAATATATATTATCCTGCCTTACTAGAAAAGCTTGGGATGTTATTCTTCCTAGCGCCTTTTCCTTGGCTGGCGGAACACATCCGCACTTCTCTGCAGCCTGAGCTGTTGCTGGGTTTCATTCAGGGCGACTGGAGCACTCTCTGTTCCTCCAAGAGTCCATGTATGTTTGCTCTGTGAACTTGACCTGCAGATTTCTCTCCAGCACTCCCTGCCCTTCATTATCCTCTTGGCTCTTCTAATCACTGTCTCTTCCTTGTTTGCTAAATACTTTTAGTAAAAGAAATCCAGATTCCTACAGATGATAAATAATACCCAAATGAAACATCAAGAACTAATTCAAAATAACAATCATCATACTTGAGAAATAATCACTTACAGATGTTTACCTACAAATCATATTAAAATCTATGTGAGTTCACCTTAAAACTGGGCTTTGGTTTGTGCCCACCAATTACACATTTAATAAACTTCATGGTGAAATTTAAAAAAAAAAAACCTAAAAGATATGTGATCTTTCTATTTCTGTAAAACTTTCCCATCCTGCTGCCAGAGAGATCTTTCTTGAAAAGCAGACTTACCAGATGACCTGTCTGCTTTGCATCCTCCGGTGGCCCACACTCTTCCTGGCCGCCTGGACCCTGCCCGCCTGCCTGGCCTCCTCTCAAGCTGCTCCCACACCCCTGTGTGGAGCCTGCCTCCCAGAACAACACACATTTCTCTAAATTGTTCCCTTCCTGTGTGTGAAATGTTTCAAACACTATTACTGTCCACTTGTTCCTCAAGACTTGCATCCAGAATCAGTATCTTCCAGGAAGCCTTCCTTGATCTCATCTGCCTCTGTGCTTAGAGCATATTGTTTACCTTTATTCCAGAATTATCACATAACAGGCCAACCACTTGCACACCTGTTTCACTCCCCATCAGCCTAAGACTTCTAAGGACAGGATTCACAGCTTGCCTTTGTAGATTTATAGTCCAACCCGGTTCATGGCACATCTCAGTTTTTGTTACTGTCCTACATATCAAAAAGAAAAACCCTGGAAACTGTTTGAGAAAGATATTTTGGCAGTCAGATGCTGGTGGTAAAAGCCAGTAATCCCAGTAACTTGCGAGGTTGAAACAGGAGGGTTGCAGGTTCCAGGTCAGCTCCGATAGCTTAGTGAGACCCTGCTTCAAAATTAAAAAGGTTGAGGGTGTAGTTTGGAGGTAGAATGCCCCTATATTCAATCCCTAGTATCCCCCCCCCAAAAAAATCACTCAGATCTTAGAACTAGAAAGGTGATGAATAGTCCAAAGTCAGGAGACCAAAGAACAGATCCAGACCTACCCTCTACCCAGTCCTTGTTTTCCAGACAACCTGTCTTTCCTAACTTTCAGGTTACCCAGGCTCACCCTAGCACCAGTCAACTCAACACCTCTTTTTTTTGCCCTCTCATTTAACTTCACAGTTTTCTCTGCTAAATTTCTTGTAAAGATCTCCACTTAAACTCAATCAAACCACACACTACTCTGTGTGTTTTTAATTAATAGGGAGGTATAAATAATACCTAATTTGAAGGGTTGTTGTGAGCCCAAGATGTAACGTACTTACATAGAAATAGACCTCTTTATGCCAAGTTCTGGAACCTTGCCACTTCTTCAGGCACTTTGGATATCAGATGGATTCACCCACCCAAGTATCTAAGCATCTAAATACTGCAAGCAAAGAAGGGTTCTATATAATGGGGTGTTTTGTTTTTGGTACTGGAGATTGAACCCAGGGGCCTTCTACCTCCAAGTTACAAGTACAGCTCTTTTTATTTGTGTATTATTATTTTTTTGTTTTGAAACAGAGACTTCCAAGAGAGAGTTACTGAGAGTCTTGCTAAGTTGCTGAGGCCGGCCTCAAAATTTTTATTTTAGCCTCCCAAGTACTGGGATTACAGAACTATTGTGTGGTCAGAGTTTTTAAATTGTGGAAAGTGCTTGGTTGGCCATGACTGAATTTATACTATATATAATGAGAAACCCATGAATTTTATTGAGTGGTAGAGAAAAAATAAAAATAAAAAAAAACTGTAAAGGCTTTCTAGCAGATTCTGAGACATTACTCCTCCCTCTGAAATGGCTGGGGAAGGACTGGTGGTCTGCTCACGATGCTTGTCTCATACTGAACGCGAGAGCTCCCACCTTCACTGTTACTCCACACAGCCCGTGCTGCGGCGCCTCAGCCTCCAACCTGAGAGCCCCAAGGGCTGTCACACTTCTGCTTTCTCCCGTGTGAAGGCGGCTCTTGCACAAGCTCTGTCAGTGGAGGAAGAGGGTTCAGTCCTATTTATAGGAAAAAGAACTTGCTCGAAGCAAAAGTGAAAGACGTCTCATTGAGCAAAAATGTAAATGGATGCAAGAGATTGCTTAACATCCTCCAACACCTGCGTCGGGGAAATTACTTTTCATGTTTTATAAACAACAAAGCAATGGGTTCTGGGATAAGATTAAACTGGATTAATTCATTTATTAAACAAACACTTTTTAGTGGTACTGGGGTTCCTGGAAGCCCTTCTACCTCTGGGCTACACTCCCAGACCTATTTTTTTATATAATTTTATTTGGAAACAGGGTCTCTTAAGCCAGTGAGGCTGGCTTTGAACCTGCGCGATCCTCCTGTCTCCGCCTCCCAAGAGCGGGGATTACAAGCGTGCGCCACCACGCCCGGCTAAACACTTTTTTAAAGTGCCTGCCATGCACCCAGCACTAAGCACTGAGGATTTGGTAGTAAATAAGGCTGAGGCCCTCCACTCCACTGAGCACCCATTCCAGCATGGGCACAGACAGTAATGAACATATGATTGTAACACCACATAGTGATGCATCACTAGAAATAACCAGGGTAGAGGGAAAGAAGGGAACAGCAGAGGCCTCTCTGAAGAGGTGACCTTGAGCAGAGACTTCACCAAACGCAAGGAGCAACTCATGTCAAGTGTATGCAAAAAGCCAGGCAAGGTGGCGCACGCTTGTAATCCCCGCCCTTGGGAGGCCTAGACAGGAGGATCGCACAGGTTTGAAGCCAGCCTCAGCTACGTAGTGAGGCTCTCAGCAACTTAGTGAGACCCTGTTTCTAAATAAAGTATAAAATAGGTCTGGGAGTATAGCCCAGAGGTAGAAAAGCCTCTGGGTTCCACCCCCAGTACCGAAAGAAAGAAAGAAAGAAAGAAAGAAAGAAAGAGAGAAAGAAAGAAAGGGAGGGAGGAAAGAAAAGAAAAAAGAAATGGCAGTTAATATGTAGGCAAGGGGTAAGATTTGGTCAACTTCAGGATGTGTTTTGATGGCAAAGGAGACAGGACATAGTTTTGAATTGAATGTGATTCATAAAAACGCAACAAAATAAGTGTCCTGTTGCTTACTGAGAAGGCCAAGGCGACAGGAGGAGTGAGTTTAGGGACAGGAATGATGATTTCTTTTTGGACATGTTGAATGTGAAATACCAAGTAGTTATATTGTTAGAGATGCAGCTCAAATTCCTGACACAGAATAGGTCCTATCAAAAAGGTTCGTTTCTTTAGCTTCCCTTTTGTGGTATTTGACATTTTTATCAACTCTCTCTTTCTAAAGTTTCTGTTTCTTTTGCTTCTGAAACATCTTCCTCTGGCTCCCGTCCTCCGTGACACACGTCACAGTTCCTCTTTGTGGGCCTCTCTCTTGCGTGTTGAAATTTTCCAGTATTTAATATTTGGTGTTTGTTCTTCCAGTCCCTTTCTTGAAAAATAATATATAAAGAACTTTTATTGTAGAATTACAATTGTGCTTGTTTAATTATATATTGTATACATTTCCATGTCAGTACAGTTTTCTAAAACACTAAGAAAATTCCTTAATATCCCATTATTTGGGCTCATCTATTTAGAAAGTCCTTTATTATGTTTTATATGCTACTTTTTGTGTGGTACTGGGTGTTGAACCCAGAGACATTCTACCTTCAAGCTACATCCCCAGCCCAATTTAATTTTTATTTGGAAACAGGGTCTCTCTAGGTTGATGGAGTCTCACTACTTGCTGAGGTTGTCCTCAAACCTGCAATCCTCCTGTCTCAGCCTCCCAAGTACAGGGTTTACAGGCATATGCCACCATACTTGGCTTTATATGCTATTTTTTAAATAATTTTAAATTTACAGAATAATTGCAAAAATAGTACAAGGACCTTGTTTTTTCCTGAGCATTTGAGAGTAATTTGCCTACACAATGCCCTGTGATTCTGTATAGGTCAGTGTTTATTTCCTATAAACAAGGACACTGGTCCACATAACCACACAGAACCATTCAAATTAGGAAATTGACGTTGATAACATGCCGCCATCTTATCCACAAGTCTCATTCAAGTTGCATCAGTTTTTCCCATAAGGTCCTTTAGAGCGAAAAGATCCAGTTCTCATTGCAAATCGCACCTGTCTGTCTTGTGTCTTGAGTGTTCTTTACTTAAGAACACCTCCTCCGTCTTTCCTTGACTTCATGTCTTTGACATTTCTGAAAATTAAAGGCCAGTGATTTTGTGCACTGTTCCTCAATTTTGGTTTGTCTGCATTGAATCACCATTAGACTGGGGTTTTGCATCTGTGGTAGGAAAACCGCAAGGGGATGCTTTGTGCTTCTCACCGCATCCCCTCAGATGGAATTCCATTTCAACCAATCCCCTTAGGGTGCATTTGATAGCTTAAGTGATGCCTGCCAACTTTTTTCACTTTAAAATCACTTTACTCCCTCTGCTATTAATAAATGTTTGGGAGGGGTTATTGGAGACTATCTAAATATCTTGCTCCTCATTAAAATTTTATCCACCAACTTTAGCATTTATTGATATTTCTTCACTGGCTTTTTGTTTCTTATTTCTGTTTTGTACTTGAGATTGAACCCAGGGGCATTCTGGCTCTGAGCTACACCCCCCTAATCCTATTTTTTTGGGGGGTTACTGGGGGTGGAATCCAGGGGCTTTCAACCTCCGAGCTATACTCCCAGAGCTTTTTTATATTTTATTTGGAAACAGGGTCTCACTAAGTTGCTGAGAGCCTCACTAAGTAGCTGAGGCTGTCTTTGAACCTGCGATCCTCCTGTCTCAGCCTCCCAAACATGGGGATTACAAGTGTGTGCCACCACGCCCGGCATCCTTTTTATTTTTTGAAACAAGTTCTCGATGAATTGCTAAGGACCTTGCTAAGTTGTTGAGGTTGACCTCAAACCTTCAATCCTCCTGTCTCAGCCTCCCAAGTACGGGGATTACAGACATGTGTCACCATGCCTGGCTTTTTACTATCTTCATTATTACTATGCCTGTTGCTAAATGGTGAATCTGATTCTTCTGCTTCTTTTATATTTATTGGTTGCCATTGTAGTATAAGAAAAAGATTTTTATTTTCCACACTTATCCAACCTTTTACTTTTGTACTGATGGGTTATTGTCATGGACTATCATTATTTATTTTGATCCTACAACATTTTCCAGTTTGGGCCTGTAAGAGCCCTTTTAGGGTGGTTTCTGTGTCCTTCTGGTCTCATAATGCTTTGATAACTTTCTAACTTTTTGAAATAGCAAGATGCCCCAGACTTATCTCGTGCCTTCCTTGGGCCCAGCTCTAGGATCAGCTGTTTTTCCAAGAAACCTCGTTCTTTCTTTTTCTGCAACGTGGTACTTTAGAAATCAGCATCTGAGCAGGGCATGCTTATTTTTATTAGGACGTTACTCTCCCAGCTCACTCAGGGAACAAGGCCAGGAAAAATACACATATATGTACCATCCGTACTTTAATGTCCTTGTCAGTCCATTCATCGTCCACGAGCTTGCGCCAGTACCTCCAATCCGACTCCAATAACACCAGGCTCATTCTCGTGGTTTTTATTATTTTTTTCCTTTTTCCTATTTGTAACAGCCTTCTCCCACAGTGAGAAATACGGATCCCATTGTCCTCAACACATCTGCTTCCGACCAATCGAATGCAAGCAATCTATAGCTGCTGCTCCTACTACCCCTCTCCCGCGCTGCCACCTGTTCACCCAATTCATAATCCAGCACCTAGTTCCAGGCAACTGCTGCCCTCTCCTCACTGCAGGTGTCCACCGTCACAACATGTCTCTGAAACTGTGCCCTGTCCGCCACCTCTGCCCCTCCTAGCACTATCAGGCCTCAACGCCTCCCACCAAGTTTCTGCCACCCCAGCCCCACCATCATCCACACAGAAGCTCGCCTGCCCTGCTTGGGCTCCACCATCTGTGCTCTGGGGCATGGAGGCCCACGCTCATGTGGACACCTGCCTGGCATCACCAAACCTGGTTTAGCTACATTTAAATCAGACAGGCAAGGAGTCAGCAAGGCCACGCATTTATTTATTTATTTATTTATTTATTTATTTATTTATGTATTGCAGTACTGGGGATGGAACTCAGGAACATTCTTTCTCTGAGCCACACCCCCAGTCCTATTTTTATTCTTTATTTTTAAACAGGATCTCACTGAGTTGCAAAGAGCCTCACTAAGTAGCTGAGGCTGGCTGCGAACCTGGATCTTCTTGTCTTAGCCTCCCTAATGCTGGGATTACGAGTGTACACCACCATGCCCAGCTTGAGCTTTTATTTTTTAACATTTATATTGTTTCTTACTTGGGACGTTGAAGAAACACCTTCCTTGTTATAGATCATAATTTTTTTTTTTTTTTTTTTTTTTTTGGTGGTGCTGGGAGTGGAACCCAGGGGGTTTCTACTTCCGGGCTGTCCTCCCAGACCTATTTTATATTTTATTTGGAAACAGGGTCTCACTAAGTAGCTGAGGCTGGCTTCGAACCTGTGTGATCCTCCTGTCTCAGCCTCCCAAGCGCTGGGATTACAAGCGTGCGCCACCACGCCCAGCTGATCATAAATCTTTTAAAAGATAATCTGCTCTATAGTTACTTCATTTTTTGCAACTTGAGACTGGATAAAATTAAGATGCTTAGCTCTCAATCTGTAGGCTATACATTTCAAAAGCTGAGGAAAATACTACTTATACTGTTTCATTTGGATGGCGAGAAGATGAGTGAGTAGCACTATTCCGTAGCTTGAGTTCAGTGAATAATTCTATCAGGGTCTTTTATAAAAACAATTTGCCCTTAATTATTTTATCTCTAGAGACATTAACCTGCAACAACCCCAAATGGCATTTTTTGACATTTTCATAATATAATACCTAAATTCAATTCAGTTGGTTTACTTCCTCTTATAAAAATAGGTTAAAATGATTATGTGATACCAAATTCACCAAGGCTGTTTAACATTGTTTAAATGAACACCATGGGAACTTCATCCTTACATTTATGCCATAAGAGGGTTTTTATTATTTATCTATTCATATTTATAGGACTGGGGTCTCTACCTCTAAACTACACCCCCCCCAGCTCCGCTTTATTTATTTTGAAACAGGGTCTTGCAAAGTTTCTGAGAACCTTGCTATGTTGCTGAGGCTGGCTCTAACCTGCGATCCTTCTGTCTCAGCCTCTCAAGTACTGAGGTTACAGGCGTACACCACCACACCTGGTTGCCATAAGAAGTTTAAAAGTGGTTGTGTGTTTTTTCTTGCTTTAATTCTTTGTGCTATGGTGGTGTTTGTTCCTCTTTTTTATTTGGTAAGGAGAAACTACTGTGGAAACTCCCATAAAAAGAACCTTGACATCAACAAGTTATTTCCCAGTTTTTATTCATTTTTTCTTACTAATATAAGGCATATTATGAGGTCATATTGGGACAAAATGTTCTACCAGGAATTCAGTTTCTTCAGAAATTTATGAATTAGACAGGAGGATCCAGGTTCATGGATAGCCTCAGCTACTTAGTGAGGCCCTTTGCAACTCAGCGAGACCCTGTGTCAAAATAAAGAATAAAAAGTAGGGCTGAGGGTATAGCTTGGAGAGAGAATTCCCTGGGTTCCATCCCCAGTACCACACACATACAAAAATTATGAATTATAAATTCCTTGATTTAAGGTTCCTCATCTTAAGCAAATTTCTGTTCACACACTTTCCCACCATTCCTTAGATCTCATAGGTTCTAGGCAAGTGTGTGACATTCTTATTACCGTTAAATTAATAACGTGAATTTTTAAAAGAAATGACTCACTTTTGAATAAATCAGGTGTGAATAAACTGTCATCCTTTTTTCTTTGCGGTACTGAGATGGAATCCAGGGACATTCTATCTTCCAGCTACATCCCCAGCACTATTTTTTTATTCTTTATTTTGAAACAGAGTCTCACTGAGTTGCAAGAGACCTCACTCAGTAGCTGAGGCTGTCCAAGAATCGCGATCCTCCTGTCTCAGCCTCCCGAATGCTGGGATTACAGGCATGTGCCACCACGCCCAGCTAATAAATTGTCATCCTTGAATGGAGTTCCATGGAGTATGAGTCTTGAGAGATCGTCTGTGAAAGATTAGGGGAACGTGGGTAGAAGGAAAATTATAAAATAAATAAATTAAATGATAAAATGTTGGTAAGCTAAATGTGATAAAATAAATGTCGGCAATGCTGCTTCTGAGGTTCCCTCTTAAAAGTTGCAAAGCTGTAGTGGCATACGCTTGTAAACCCAGTACTTGGGAGAATGAGACAGGAGGATTTCAGGATCACGGCCAACCTCAGCTACTTAGTGAGGCCCTCCACAACTTAGTGAGACCCTGTTTCAAAATAAAGAATAAAAAAAAATAGGACTTGAAAGTGTAGCTCAGAGGTAAAATGCCATTAGGTTCAATCTCCAGTTCCTCAAAAAAAAAAAGTTTACAAAGCATATTAGCATAATACAGATTCCGGGAATCCCTGAAGGAAAGAAATCCTTTTACTTTTCTTAATATGTTTGCTAAAATCTTTTTACTTTCCCAAAATGTACAGTCATCTTTTGGTATCTGTGGGGAATGGCGCCAGGACCCCTATGAACATCAACATCTTCAGGGACCCAAGTCCCTTATAGAGTATGGATTAGTATTTGTATATTAGCTATGCACATCTTCCAATACTTTTAAATCATCTTTAGCTGACTTAAAGTAGCTAATTTAATGTAAATTGTTAAACTAAATTGTTTAGGGAAGAGTGACAAGAAAGAAGTCTATATTTGTTCAGCATAGATGCAGTATTTTTTCAAATATATTAAATTCATGCTAAGTTGCATCTGAAGGTGTGTGTGTGTGTGTGTGTGTGTGTGTGTGTGTGTGTGCAGGTGTTAATACTTCCACAACAATACGAGCTGCTGGGTTCACATAACACACGTTTACAAACACTGACTTTGGTAAGTAAAATACTGTTTTATTGTTTCCAGCTAGCTAAATCCAGTAGTCGGAAGCCTTCCTATAGTAAACTGTTGTTATGAAGTATCCCAGGTGACCGTCTGCAAAGCCTCTCATAGCACATAGATTTTCAAGTGCCTCCATGCTGAACATGACCATTAAGACCATAGGCAAACTTTTTCTTCATCTTAAAGTATGACAGAGCCGGGCATGGTGGTGCACACTTGTCATCCCAGTGCTTGGGAGGCTGAGACAGGAGGATCATACTGGTTCAAAGCCAGCCTCAGCTACTCTGTGACACCCTGTTTTTAAATAAAGTATAAAATAGGTCTGGGAATATAGCCTGAAGGTAGAAAACCCCTGGGTTCCACCCCCAGTACAACCAAAAAAAAAAAAAAATAAGTATGACAGTAGTAGAAAGACAAGCATGTTGTGGCCGCTCTGGCCTTCACTGGGTTTTTCTTTCTTTTTCAGCTGGGCACCAAAGAAGGCTACCTCACCAAGCAGGGGGGCCTAGTCAAGGTAAGGAAGTGTGGTTTTGCTTATGCCAGCCACAAAGAAGAACATGTCAGATAGAATCAGTTCTCATCTTGACAGTCTTTTTTATTTATTTTTTTAGTGTACTTGTTAACTCATAGTTGACCCATTTATAATTTTACCTATTTGAGGATCTTACTTTTATGAATGATTAGTGAAAATTCTGGAAAATGACTTGACTACTCTTTGATAAAGTCCTACATGAGAGTAGTTTATAGTCAATACACAAGAAAAACACAATCTTTTTAATGAAATGATTGAGAATGAAGGTAGTAAACTCTTGAACATTTCTTCTCCTCTTCCTCCTCCTCCTCCTCCTTCTTCGTCTTCTTCTTCTTTTCTTTTGTATTAGGGATTGAACCTAGGGACATAATATCTTCAAACTACACCCCCAGCTCTATTTTATTTTTTATTTTCCAGCAGCGTCTTGCTGTGTTGCTGAGGCTGACCTCGAACCTGCTATCCTCCTGTCTCGGCCTTCAACTAGCCAGCACACCTGGGTTTCTTCTTATTCTTTAACACACAAAAAGCCAAAGTTGTATAACAAGTTCACCTAAAGATTAGGCCAAAACCATCACTTATTCTAATAAAACTAAATTATAAAAACCCCAAGAAAACACAATTTAAGGCTTTACAGATCCAGCATATCCACTTGTCTCCCATATATGTGACTGTGCCTTTGAAGTCCTATCTCATTTCACTGCACCACAAGCACCTTCATGGAATAGATCTGCTCTTTCCTGTTTTAAGTCAGAGTACGTAGCCACTCCTGAGTTCCAACCTGCTTGAATCCAACCTAAACATTTAGTTGTGTCCCTACTGGAACAGATACTCCTGAGGACAGAGGAGATGCATATTCATAGCATATTTCCTCTTAAATCCTCAGTTATTTCTTTTAACTGGGTGTGTTGCCGCCCAGGATGGATCAGGGTTCAGTAGCACAGAAGTTATCGATGGAAAAACCAGCTTTTGCCATGCTGCAACTGAGTCCTTAGGCAAGGTTTAGAATGCCACATGGGTTAAGATTTATAAACCTCAAATGGTTTACTTATAAGACAATAATAATGTTTCACATTGTTGTACGAAGATTTATAAGTAAATGAGGATTAGTGTTATGTGAGGATTTACAAGTAAATCTCCAAAGATAGTATGTAGCTCACAGAAGGTACTAAAATAATATATATTTCTATTATAAAGTTAATAAGCCAAGCGTGGTGGCACACGCTTGTAATCCCAGCATTGGGGAGGCTGAGACAGGAGGATCGCGGCCGACAGCCTCAGCTACTTAGTGAGGCCCTCCGCAACTTAGTGAGACCCTGTTTCAAAATAAAGAATAAAAAATAGGGCACGGGGGTGTAACTCAGAGGTCGAATGCCCCTGGGTTTAATCTCCAGACCCACAATAAATAAATAAATAAATAAATTAGAATTTTAGTAAATTTTCCTAAATCATCTTGGATATTTATAATAGGCCACATTTTTTGTTTACCCAGGTTAATGTTACCTCTGCTTTTGTTATAAGTTTAATACATAGACTCATTTAATTATTGTACACATTATAAACTTTTTTCTCAGACACTTTTTTTTTTTAGTGGTACTGGGGCTCCTGGAAACCCTTCTACCTCCGGGTTACACTCCCAGACCTTTTTTTTTTTAATATTTTTTATTTGGAAACAGGGACTCTTAAGCCAGGGCAGCTGACTTCAAACCTGCGAGATCCTCCTGTCTCCGCCTCCCAGCGCGGGGATTACAAGCGTGCACCACGCTTGTAATCCCAGCATTCGGGAGGCTGAGACTGGAGGATCGCAGTTTGTGGCCAGCCTCAGCTACTTAGTGAGGCCCTTTGCAACTCAGTGAGGACTTGTTGCAAAATAAAAGATAAAAAATAGTGCTGGGGGTGTAGCTCAGAAGTAGAATGCCCCTGGGTTCCATCCCCAGTACTGCAAACAAGTAAAAAGAAAGTAAGTTATTCAGTTTAGATATTGTATTTCTTTATTCAAAATCTGTGTTTTAATTATTTTTGTCCTCAGACCTGGAAAACAAGATGGTTCACTTTGCACAGGAATGAACTGAAATACTTCAAAGATCAGATGGTAAGAAATACAGTAATATATTTTATCTTTATAAAAACAGTTCTCTAGATAGAAGAAATATCTGCCTTTTAAAATTTCTGAAATTAGGCCAGGCGTGGTGGCGTGCACTTGTAATCCCAGTACTTGGGGGCCTGAGACAGGAGGATTGCAGGTTTGGGGACAGCCTCAGCTACTGAGTGGGGCCCTCTGCAACTTAGTGAGATTTTGTTTCAAAATAAAGAATAAAAAATAGGGCTGGGGGTGTACCTCAGAGGTAGAATATCCCTGGGTTTAACCCCCAGTACTAAAAAAAAAAAAAAAAAAAAAAATCTCTGAAATTTGTCTGAAACAATGAAGCCTGGAGGTGTGAATTCCTGATTCCTGAAAGGAGCAGGGTTCTTTTGTAAAGAGATGTGTTTCCCAGAAATTGCTCTTTTACGCTGGCTAAACTGTAGCTCTCTAGAGCACATAATTCCTTCTGTTTAGGACAATGAAATTTTTCTTTTGCCACAATTTACTAACTATTCCTCGGAAGCAATTTCCTCTCCTTTAAAAAAAAAAATATGTCCATTTCCCACATTCATTTCATTATGCCAATTTTTTTTTTTTTTTTTTTTTTTGGTACTAAGGATGGAACCTAGGGTCATTCTACATCTGAGCTGGACTTCCAGCCCATTTTTTATTCTTTATCTTGAAACAGGGTCTCACTGAGTTGCAGAGGGCCTCACTAAGTAGATGAGGCTGGCCACGGACTTCCATCCTCCTGTCTCAGCCTCCCAAATGCTGGGATTACAAGCGTGCGCCACCACGCCCGGCTTTCATTATGCTAATTTAATATTATTTTTACCTCTTTTCATTTTCCTCATAAAAAATTTCTGAGAAAGAAGTTTAAAAAGAGAGAAAAACACAAGACTTTCTTGTGTTAAAATCCATCTCCATCAAATGTAAATTCATAAAAGCACTCTCTTTTAGGGGGGTACTAGAAGTTGAACCCAGATGCATTTTACCTCCGAGCTATGCCCCCAGCCCCATTTTAGTTTTTATTTTGAAACTGGCTCGAAGGACCTAAATTTCTGAGGCTAGCCTCAAATCTGTGAGCCTCCTGCCTCAGCCTCTCAAATACTGGGATTGCAGGTGTGCATCACCATGCCTGGCCAGCAGTGTCTTCTTAATGCTTGCTTTCATGAAAGGCTGATTCCAAAATCAACTGTATGAGACTTGTCTTCATAAGGCCTTTCCATTATCAGTCCTCTAGTGAAAGGAAACTTGACTGTTGTACATGGTGGAGGATTTGTTAGGGGAACCAATGAATGATTGATGGGTAGGTAGTTGTGATTATTTTTTATGCTGCATAGATTGTTTCTCTTCTTTAAGTCACCAGAACCAATTCGGATCCTGGACCTGACAGAATGTTCAGCTGTCCAATTTGATTACTCACAGGAAAGGGTAAATTGTTTTTGGTAAGTTGTTTTTATAAAGGAAATGTTTTCAAAAGTCTTCTTGCCACACACTTATTTTAGC